>NC_079446.1:39096683-39161683 GCF_903798145.1 Danio aesculapii
ATATATATTATATATTTATATTATATTATATTATATTATATTATATTATATTATATTATATTATATTATATTATATTATATTATATTATATTATATTATATTATATTGATTAAAGACAGGAAGTTGCTTTTGACTCTCCCAAAGAAAATCGAACTTCAATAATGACCAGGAACATCCGGCAAGAGGTCAGTGGGCAGTAAAACTTGAATTTGGCTTGAAACACCAGAGGCTCGGCACTCGGTTCAATTGCAGCAGCTGTTCCTCGTGCTAAACAGATTATAAAACGCAGGAATGAATTAAATTCGGAGAGAGCGAAGTGATTGGTCGGCACAACCTCATCAATCTAATGAGGAAGTTTGAGTGGACCAGCTGTGCCATTGGAGCAGAGCTTTTAATGAAACAGAGGTACAGCACCTCACCAACAGCTGCCGGTCCTCTGAACACACACACAATTACACTGCCTAGTAGGGGTGTGTGATACTAAAAAAAAAAACAATATAAATGTGGGGTGGCACGGTGGCTCAGTGGTTAGCACTGTCGCCTCACAGCAAGAAGGTCACTGGTTTGAGTCCCGGCTGGGTCAATTGGCATTTCTGTGTGGAGTTTGCATGTTCTCTCCGTGTTGGTGTGGGTTTCCTCTGGGTGCTCCGATTTCCCCCACAGTCCAAAGACATGAGCTATAGGTGAATTGAGTAAACTGAAATGGATGTTCGCCAGTACTAGGTTGCAGCTGGAAAAGTATTCGCTGCACAAAAGATATGCTGGAATAGTTGGTGGTTCATTCCACTGTGGCAACCTCTGAAAAAGAGATTAAGCTGAAGGAGAATGAATGAATGTATAAATTAATAAATCAAAATTTATTTTTGCAATGATAATTATAGGATATTTATTGTGTCTTGTGCTTGTGCACTTTAAGCTGCTGCCTTAAAGTGATGGTTCACCCAAAAATAAAAATAACTTACTCAGTTTCAAGTCGTTCTAGATATTATGAAAAATGTTAGAAACCTGTAACCACTGACTTCCATAGGAAAAGCAAATACTATGAAAGTCAATGGTTACGGGTTTCCAACATAAAAAAAAATATATATATATATATATATATATCAAGTGAAGGTTATATCAAGGTATATTTCAATATATACAAGTGAAAGTTGAGTAACAGTGACAGAGTTTTCAGTTTTGGTTGAACTGTCTCTTAATGACTGGTTCACTAAATTATTAATTCAACTGACCCATTCAAAACTGTTGATCTCTCGAGCAGGTACTTATTTTTAATACCTGAAGACTTCACAATCATAAATGATTTGTAATCATGGGAATCATTGTAAAATGTATTAAATTTTTGTTTGTTGAACTATTGTATAAAATATCTCATTTGTGATCGTGATCGCAGGCTGATATTGAAGAAAACAACACTCTTGCTTCTGTGATATTACTTAAAGGGCACCTAGGTTACCCCTTTTTCCACATTTAATATAAGTCTTTTGTGTCTCCAGAATGTGTCTGTAAAGATTCAGCTTAAAACACACATTAGATTTTTTTATTAAACCTTTTATAAGTTTCTATTTTATAGCTCTGAGCAGGTAGTGGTTTTTGTAAGCTGCGCCTTTAAGGCTAGTCCGTCAGTGTGCCTTAATCTCCTCCCTCGGCTGCTTCAGACAACAGACAGACATGAAGGAAGTAGATCTCACATAACGTTTGTGAGAAATACTACAGTAAGAACTTTACCAATGAGTATTTGATGCATTTGTTGTGGAGCTGCAACGATGAGCAACACAATGTTGTTACAAAGTTCACACACAGATGCACACACTCAGACAGCTCGCGCATTTAGCTTTGCGCTCTTTTTGCACGCAAATGTGACAGGACACAGGTTAATCTTCACTGCTGTATGGATATCTGTTATGATCCTAGCGAACTGAACAGACCTTTTATTCTCGGTTGCTTTGCGCACGTCCTGTCTTGCTGATATGATTATATGTGTTACTACGGTGACATGTTAATACGCAGTTGTCAATCAATTCGGTGGGCGGGGGGACCGCACTCCTACGTCAAGTTGTGGTCGGTCTGAAAACCGCTCCAATTGGTCCACTGTTTTTAAGTTGTTAAATTGAAAAAAAAAAAGGACTGGGTGTGTTTATTTGGTCTAAACACTATATCTACACATATGTCTGTCCAAACAGCTTGAAAAGTAGATTTTTCACCATAGGTGCCCTTTAAAGTAATAGTTCACCCAAAAATAAAATTATTGTTATCACTTACTGAATATTTTTGGAAGAAAGCTGAAAGAGTAAATACTAAGTAAATGTTCATTTTTGGGGTGAAATACCCATTTAACAAATATCACATCCTATAAATACATATATTTAAAGCCCATAAAGAATATAGCTTAAATATATTACTTGAATTATAGATGCATTTTAAATTCATTTTAATAGTCTTCACCATTCTTTTTTTTTAATGTGTGAAGTAATAATAATTTGCATCACAATTACACTTACATTACACACAATCACTTACAATAACAACAAAAATAATAGCTATTGCACATTCTTAATGTCCAGAACTAATTCAATTCATGTTTGTTTCTATAGCGCATTTACAATGTAGATTATGTCAAAGCAGCTTCACATAGAAGTTCTATGAACCAGTTTTCAGAGTTGAAGTTTAGTTCAGTGTGGTTGAATTTTCACTGCTGAAAGTCTAAACACTGAAGAGCAAATACATCGATGCGTAGCTCTACAAGTCCCACACAAATAAATACACACAAACACAGTTATGTGCTTAAGAGTTACTCACATGCAACTTGCACTTCAGTTCTCCTCTGTAACAAAGCTCCAACTCGGTTCCTCACAATGCACCTGTAGAAGCCAGCATGCGATCTGTCCAAAGATGGTATCAAATACCTGCGAGAAATAAAACAACATAGCAAAACAACAATAATGATTAAGCATTATGTAACACCCAGCTGTCAGAGTGCCTTTCATGAGTGATTCATAACAGTTTTATGTATTTCATTTGACAAAATGACTCTCTTTCTGTCACAACTGTCCTCCACAAACTAACCATTTAATACACTGTAAAAAGTTCATAAATTAGCAGCTGTCTCTTTTTTGTGATTCCTGTTTTTATTTTTCCTCATTTATTTATGATTTTGAATTGCAAATTTGGTATCTTGATCTTTCTTACAGCAACTTTTAAAAGTTTAAAACTTTGAAAAGTGACTTTTATTAACATTTTTATTAGTTTAAAGTTATATAATGTCTGATTTGCTGTTGTATATTACAGTACAAAACTAAAAAAAATAAACTGCCATTACATTTTTACTGTTCTTTTACAGACTTATTTCTCTAGACTTATTTCTTGTACATTTTATTAATTCAAATACTAAAATGTCAATAAAAGTCACATTGTTAAATTGTAGAGTTGAATTTTCAACATTAAAAGTTTTGAGTTTTGGAGCAAAATTTTCAGATTCTACTTTTTTTTTTTTTTTTACTTGTTCAAGCTACTTTATTAAAATGAGCTGAAACAACACAATTCTTAAGATTTCATTGGCACAACCTAATTTTTTTATGTTCATTCCACATTAATTTCTTAAACCCAGCATTTTTTACAGTGTAAGGCTTGATCTTGTGAACTCATCCCTGATCCAGGAATCGCTGTTTTAGTTGGTCTGACCCAAGTGATCAGATTAAAAAAGCTATCCAATATGGAATGGTGATAGCTAAAAATTTCTTGTCTAAGGCTTTCAGAATTCTCTAGCACTTTACATTTAAAGAGACTTAGACATAATCTTACTGATAGCATTGCAGGCTATGAAATGCTACCAAAACGTATGAAAACTTTTTTTAGATATCTGTCAAATGTCAAGGATAACAGGCCTTGTTTCAGTGACTTTTGTAAAATTTTCGTTTTTCACTAACCACGCATAAACGTTTCTTTCTCAAAAACACAAACACATACAAACATGCTGCTTAGGTATTATTGTAGCCCAGCTTGTGCTGTTTACATTGTTATCACACTTTAGCCATTATGATGTTTTTTAAGATACTGAAAACAACACAAATGTCAGCGTATGTCAAAACTTCTTCATGGTCGCAAAACACCCTTAGACCCCTGGGGGTTAAGGGTATGACCCCGTCATTGTATTGCCTGTGCCCACTGGCCTAGAAATATGTGTGTAAAATTGTTATGTATAAAACTGGAGGAACTGATGTGAAAATGGCTTTAAAATATTTTTTTTCTGTCTTTTGTCTTGTTTTTTTTTTGTTTGTTTGCCTTTTCTTTTCTGTCGTTATAGTTGTTGTTGCTTTTGTATTGCTCTGTGTTGCTTTAAAGTCAAAATAAAAATATAATATTTAAAACAAGTGGAAAACACTTGTGAATCACAAAATACAGAGACTGTTAATTTACAGATATGTTTTACAGTGTAATCTGTAACAAGGAAAAAAAAAAAACAGTCCAGGTTTCCTTTTCACTTCAGTTTATGCTCTTACCATGTAAGGGAGCTCTTCTCCTGAGAGACTAAAATGTATAACTTTCTTTCTCTCCTTGTCATGACCTTGAATTCTTCTGATTCCCAGCATTTATATGTACCTGTATTAGCATCTTTTCCTCAATAGGTGGCGCTCTAACATACACAATGACTAAAGCAAGTTATTGTGAGGCCTGTGAGTGAGTAAATAGCACATGATTAAACCATGTCCCAATAGTTTCATATTCCTCTGCCCGAGTCCCTCATTATTTACATTACAGCCAATATGGCAGAACACCAACTACGACCAGAGAACCGTTAATTACTTGCTTCTGTTGTTCATTTGTGAAAGACTGAATCACATGAATTAACAGCCATGGGGGAAACAAAACCAAAAAACACTCATATTAGATTATAGCACTTCATCACTGACGAGAGCAATGAATTCCTGCCGTTTTTGAAGGATATCTTCAAAAGACGTATTAAAGTGAAGAAGTCGTGGATTTTTATGACTCTCTTTTGGTTCATTTTAAGCTTGGTGTGAAAAAAATAATAATAAAAAGTTTTATTTTATGAAATAAATGTGGGTAATTCTATACTTTCAAAGTATTCATGTACATATCACTAAACCAGAATAGCAAGGCTATAGAATATACCGTATATTCTGGCTGGATATAATTATTCATTCAGATCTTATCAAATCGAAAAGAAAAGAAACACTTCAAGGAGGAGAGTAAAATGTGTGCTTAACAGATGAAGTTTTATCCTTTGACCTGTGCATTGACTGTAAAAAAAAATACAAATAAAAAGATTTTCTTGCTCAGTATTTTGTCTTGTTACGTCTACATTTTCTTGAGAAGGAAAATTACTTGAAAAGCAGGTTTTTCTTTCTGAAAGAAACATTAATATAAAGGGTGGCTCAGCGGTTAGCACTGTCACTTTATAGCAAGAAGGTCGCTCGTTCAATCCCTGGCTGGGCCAGTTGGCATTTCTGTGTGGCGTTTGCACGTTCTCCCCGTATTCATGTGGATTTCCTGAGGTGCTCCGGTTTCCCCCACAGTCCAAAGACATGCGCCATAGGTGAAATGGAAAAACTATAGTATATGAGTGTGTGAATGAGTTTGTATGGGTGTTTCCCGGTACTGGGTTGCAGCTGAAAGAGCATCCGCTGTGTAAAACATATGCTGGATAAGTTGGTGGTTCGTTCCGCCCTGATAAATAAAGGGACTAAGCTGAAGGAAAATGAATGAATGACTATTAATATGAAGCAAGTTTGTTTAAATCAAGAACATTAGTATATGAACAAAACTTTAGGTCAGACAAAATACATATAAAGGACTCCTTTCAAATTATTTATAGATATGCGGCCATTAAATAATAAATTACAATTGAATATAGAGCGGGCGGCACAGTGGCTCAGTGGTTAGCATTGTCATCTCACAAGAAGAAGGTCACTAGTTCAGTTCCCGTCAGGGCCAGTTGGCATTTCTGTATAGAGTTTGTTTGTTCTCCCTGTGTTTGTGTGGGTTTCCTCCATGTGAGCTACCCTCAAAAAGACACACTGTATAGGTGAATTGGCCGTAGTATATGTGTGCATGTGTGAATGCAAAAGTATATGGGCGTTTCTACTGGGTTGCGGCTGGAAGGGCATCCACTGCATAAAACATATGCGGGAATATTTGGATGAATGTAGAGTGGATTCTGAATATTTCAGGTATGCATGGGGCACTTTTAGGTGTCACAAGTTCATATTGTCAAGTTTTCTGTATTTCTGCATAATGTAACATAAAACGTACAGTAAAAATGAAAACCTATTTAGCCGTTACCCATCTTTTAGATACTTTTGGTATTGAGTTTTCATAATAACACGAATGTACACCTGCAAAAAAAAGCAGTAAGTCCATCTGAAAGTGAAAGTTTCTTTAGAAAAGAAGATCTTTCAGAATAATATTTATGTAGTTTTAATGTTTTTTTAGAAGTAAACACAGAGGTATCATATATGTGGATAGTTTCTGAGTGAAATTTTAAGAATATTACAATTCATCCATTTCAATGGACTTCCAAATATAAATATTTGGTAATTCTGAGAATATACTTCAGTCAGAATTATTAGCCCCCTGTTTATTTTTTTTCCCCAATTTGTTTAACGGAGAGAATATTTTTGTTCTACACATTTCTAAACATATAATATAATATGTTAATATGTCACAATAACTGATTTATTTTATGAATGGCATGATGACAATAATATTTTACTAGATATGTTTCAAGACAGCCTAAAGTCACATTTAAAGACTTACTTAGGTTAATTAGGTTAACTAGGCAGGTTAGGGTAATTAGGCAAGTCTGTAGACTATCGAAAAAATTGCTTAAAGGGGCTAATAATTTTGACTTAAAATGTTTTTTTTTTTTTAAATTTAAAACTGCTTTTATTCCAGCCGAAATCAAACAAGACTTTCTCCAGAAGAAAAAAAAACATTATCAGACATACTGTGAAATGTCCTTGCTCTGTTAAACAACAAAATTTGGGAAATATTCAAAAAAGAAAAAAACATTGAAAGGGGGGCTAATAATTCTTAAGACTTCAACTGTATGTTCTTATATTTTTTGAATACAAAGAAACAAGCATATATAATTTAATTAGAAATACTCAAAAAATATTGTTTTATGTAAACGAAAAGATGCGCATTGATTTTAAAAATGCACAGTAAAAAATGTACGCGCATAACTTTTTTTATTCAATAAGAAAAGATGTGCATAAACTATGATGAAAAAACTTTTACTGAACAAATTCCAATACGTGCATTTAAAAGTGTGATTGTGTGATGTGATTTTGGTATATGAGTTCATGTAAAGATAAAAATGTGTTTGAATGGACAAACCAGCAGGGGAGCACATTGTAAAACATTTGAGATGTTGTTTTGGTCATTCTAAAATGCCTTAACCATTTTAGTATTAGTGTTATTATATTATTAATGACCTCCAGAACACCAGTTAATCAGGGCTTGATGGTTTTGTTCTCTATGACTTGTTGGATAGAAACGCTGCTTTATTCGCACGTCTTTTATGCGATATTCCAGCCTGATCTCATAAGAAAACGTAAGTATTTTGTCAGTTTAGTGGCTAATTCGTACAAATTTGTACGAGTTCATTCGTACGAAATTGTGCGATATTAAAAAGGAGGCGTGGCACCTAACCCCACCCCTAAACCCAACCGTCATTGGGGGATGAGCAAATCGTACTAAATCGTACAAATTTAATCGTAGGAATTCATACGAATTAGCCAATGAATTAAAAAGTTACGAATTGCCATGAGATTGTGTTGGATATTCCAGTTTTGTGTATACATTTATTTCGCATCTTTGGATGGAAACATAGCTTGATGTGTAATTTGAAGTATCTAAGAAATTCCCAGTTTTTATTTAATTTCAAGAGTTCACACTTAGATATTGTTTGACAACTGTTAGCAGGTTTGGCATGCTGTCCCGGGAGAGAACCCTGAGCTCGGAGATAGGTGAGCCCAGGGCTCCCGCCTGGTCCATAGAGCATATGCGGGGAGTACGAGATCAGGTGGTTCTCGAGAGCTCCCCGTGGTAAGAGGAAGAAAGGAGGAGAAGGGGTGGATGGGGGGTTTCTTCGGAAAACGAAGATAAGAGAGTAGTTCTAGCTAGGCTACTTATAGTGAGTTGGGGTAAATCTGATTGGCTAACTAGCGAATGTAGATGAGTGGCCAGCTGCAGTCAATCATATCACGTGGTCCTCTCGAAATTAGTTTGAAAACTTCACAAAAAATAAAAGAAAATATATTTAAAAGTTTTACATTTGGTCACAATAGCTCATCAATTAAAAATACACACTAAAAATAACATTTGTTTAAGTTTAAATAGACCTGGAAGCGAAAATAGTACACCAATTTTGTGTATAAAATCCCCAATATCAACCTTTTTTTTCATGGCTGAAAAAGCTTTTCTCTTTATATATAAACCATCTAAAACTTCATTACCTTAATTTACCTCTTATTGTGTAGCGGATGAAATTGGATCATCTTCTAAACCATTTTAATTCAAACAAAGAGCATTTCCCCTGTAGCCCTGCTGACCTCAACTCAAATTAAAATGACCTGAAGGCCCATGGGCCGCACATTACTGGACAGAAATGCTCTTCGGCCTCCCGGATCAATGATGCGGGGGGGAGATAAAAGAACGAAATGGCACAGAAATGAGCAGGATAGAGGGAAGGAATGCGAGAGGGAGAAAGAGATGAGGAAGACACTCGACGTTTCGATCTGGCTGCTTTAAAAAGCCATTGACCTCAGATGGCAATCAATACAAACAATGGAGTAGAGACAGTAAAGAGATCTGTCCAGACACACAGAACGAGACTGACGGAGAGAAGGAGAGCTAATCAGAGATACAGTGGCCAACACTAATACTGGCACACTTGGTAAATATATGAAAAAAGACATTTATGGGGAATAAAATGGCTTTATTGTTGTTTAACCTTTCGATATTTTGCTCAAACACAAACTCAAAACAATAATAAAAAACTCATATAAGCATCTCCGCTTACAATGTTCATTTTGCTAGCTCACATTGTTACTCATACTGTAACTAGGGCCAGACAGAATCCACGGACATTTTTTTTTTTTGCTATTACTGCAGAGAATTTTGTAAAAAAATCTGCGGATTTCTGTGGAATTATTCTGTGGAGTATCATATATAAAAGCGTACTATATAAAAAAAAAAAAACACACATGTTTAACTTTTATTTAATGTTTACAATGCAAATCCAATTAGATCCACTTATTTGGTAAACAAAGCAAGTCTCTCATATAATATCTACTAAAAGACAAAAAAACATTACTTTACAAACTGTATTTTAAATAAATCATATGGACATTTTAATATTACTATTATCATATCACAATAATATTACTGAAATTTATTTAAAAACTGAATAAATATATTTATAACCCATTTTGGGTTATGGGTAGGCCCACATGAAGTCTGCATGCATATTTTTAGCCTATCATTAAGTCTATGTATTTACTTGTGTAAATTTGTGTAAAGTTATAACTTTACACACATTTACACAAGTAAATACATAGACTTAATGATAGGCTAAAAATATGCACGCAGACTCCATGTGGGCCTACCCATAACCCAAAATGTTTACTTAATAACCCAATCAACTTATATTGTAATACCCAAATGAATGTTTTCTTATTAAAAAAAAAATTGTCTATAGTGTATGAGTGTGGATGAGTGTGTTTGGATGCTTCCCAGAGGTGGGTTGCAGCTGGAAGGGCATCCGCTGTGTAAAAACGTGCTGGATAAGTTGGCAGTTCATTCCGCTGTGGCGAACCCGGATTAATAAAGGGACTAAGCCGACAAGAAAATGAATGAATGAATGATAGTAATGAGAACAATAGGACACAGTCACCGATTACAGCAGTGGATCAGTACCAGAAAAAAATCCTCCATAAATTCTAAATCTAATTCTAGGAGTTTCCATTCCTCATAAAAATAAATTGCACTTTAGTACACACTTCCTAAACTTCTGTTTATGAATAAAATATTACATACTATATTGTTTTGTGTGTGTGTGTGTGTGTGTTTAAAAGAGCAAATGACATATTTTAAAGAAAGCCTGTAATTAAGATTTCTTTGCCCAAATAACTCGTCACTAACATCATACCAAAATTTAAGAGAGACATCACTTAAGAAACATCAGAAAAGATGAGATAAGCCTTCCTCAGGCATATTACAATGTGCAAGTATTGCCAACATCCATGAATTTAGATAAAGCTACTTTGCAAGGGTAAATTTTGTGAAGTATTTTAAAATGTACATGCCAAAATTTAAAGTGGATTGATCAGGAAGCTTTCCGGTTAATATCAATAATTTTTGCATTCCAATAAAATTTTCTTCTAGAGGATATTTTGTGTTTAGATTGCAAAATCAGCCTAATTTTTGTTGAAGAAAATATGTCAGATATGTCACCATCACCATCAATTTAATAATACTCTCTATAACCTTTGGTTTGCTATGAGGGAATGATGCGCAATAAGAAAGCCCTGCCCCCCAACTCAATATTCAGTTTCAGTACGCGGACTTTGAGACACTTTCACCTATTGATTGTGGAGGGGTATTCTTTGCTCGTATTTACTAAGGGTGCCGATATTTTTGTAGGGCACTGTATTTCATGAAGCAAAAAATAAAAAGCAAGACAAAGTCCAGTGCAAAAATAGAGATGTGGACACAGAAACACATACAAGCGGGAAGACAACAGAAGGAGAGTGATTGATCAGCCAGACGCTGTTAGAAGGTCAGTTGTGTGGCTTTTCAGTCAAGACGTCAACATTATCTGTCACTCAAGCTACCACTGGCTCTAATAGCTTTCCAATAGAGGGCCACTCTGTAGCCATGTTCACATTTTTCATTCATTCATTCATTTTCGGCTGGCTTAGTCCCTTTATTAATCCGGGCTTGCCACAGCGGAATGAACCGCCAACTTATCCAGCATTTGTTTTATGCAGCGGATGCCCTTCCAGCTGCAACCCGTCTCTGGGAAACATCCATACACACTCACTCACACTCATACACTACAGACAGTTTAGCCTTCCCAATTCACCTGTACCGCATGTCTTTGGACTGTGGGGGAAACCGGAGCACCGGGAGGAAACCCATGAGTACGCAGGGAGAACATGCAAACTCCACACAGAAACGCCAACTGACCCAGCCAAAGCTCGAACCAGCGACCTTCTCTCAGCACTACCTACTGCGCTACTGCGTCGCCCTGTTCCCCTTTTTGAGGTAAACTATTTAATTTCTGCTTTACTCTGTTTTTACACATGATAAATTCTGATTTAAACTGCATAACTAGTGTACACCTGAGACATTTTAAGGGGAGGAATGTAATGAATTAGAAAACTTGCAGAGCTAAATGTAGTGGTTGCAGGGATAAATGTTTAAAGAAGGAAGCTGTCTTTTTATTAATATTTAGGAGCTTAAATTGGAGGTACACTTGTAGAAATCTTATTAAAGATTACTGAAACTAAATGAATAAAAACAAACAAATTTTGGCTTCTTAAATAAAATAAGGCGTATTAAAAATTAAAAGCCTCCAGCTACTGTACTTGCCAATGTTTCATCGTCATGCTAAAACTAAAACTAGAAAATAATAAAAAACTATACAGATAAATAATTATCTCTGTGTGTTCGTGTGTGTATTACATATGCAAAGTTGCAGTTTAAAGAACTGATTTTACTTAATGCTTTTAAAAATAGTATCAATTATTTAGAAATTAAAACACAGGCTTGTAGGTGTATGAATAGTTTGCTCGTCAGTGTGATTCATATTAATTGTCAATTGGTTTTTCTCAATGTGTATTTCCTGATAAAATAAAGGTTATAATAAAGGTTATAATAATAATAATAATAATAATAATAATAATAATAATAATAATAATAATATGCATATAGTCACAAACAAAGTAATAGCACATTCTAAAATAAAAAAAATAATAAAATAAAAAAATAAAAATTAAAAAATAAATAAATAAATAAAATAAAAATAAAAATAAAAATAAAAATAAAAATAAAAATAAAATAAAATAATATGAAGTATGATCAATCAGTCCATGTGCTCCGTGGACTTGCAGAAGGCATTCGATCGGGAGTATGGAGTCAGAGGCGCTCTATTAAGGGCAGTTTTGTCCCTGTATAAACAGAGTAGGAGTCAGGTTCGCAATAAGTCAGGCTTGTTTCCAGTGCATGGTGGACTCCGGCAAGGCTGCCCTTTGTCAATTCTGTTCATAATGTTTATGGAGAGAATTTCTATGCGCAGCCTTGGACTGGAGGGGGTCCGGTTTGGTGACCACAGGATTTCATCTCTGTTATTCGCAGACAATGTTGTTCTGTTGGCTTCATCGAACATGGACCTTCAGCAGGCACTGGGGCGGTTTGCTGCAGAGTGTGACGTGGCTGGGATGAGAATCAGCACCTCCACGTCCTAGACCATGGTGCTCCACTGGAAAAAGGTGGTTTGCCATCTCCAGGTTGGAGGAAAAGTCCTTACCCCAGGTGGAGGAGTTCAAGTATCTTGGGGTTTTGTTCATAAGTGAGGAAAGGATGGAACGTGAGATTGACAGGTGGACTGGTGCAGCGCCAGTAGTAATATGGTCAATGTACCCGTCCATTGTGGTGAAGGAGGAGCTGAGCTGAAAGGTCAATCTACGTTCCTACTCTCACCTATGGTCATGAGGTTTGGGTCATGATCGAAAGGACAAGATCTCTGATACAAGCGGCAGAACTTGAAGCGGAGATTCCTTCACAGGGTGGCAGGGCACACCCTTATAGATAAGGTGAGGAGCTCTGTCATGCACGTCAAAGTAGAGCCGTTGCTCCTCCACATCGAGAGAAGTCAGCTGAGGTGGTTTGGGCATCTATTTTGGAAAAACCAGGGCATGGTGCAGGGACTATGTCACTTGTTCTGGGGATAAGGAAGTCTGGGGTTTTCTCCTGAGATTGCTTCCCCCGCAACCAAGCCCCGGATGAAAATAAAATAAAATAAAATAAAATAAAATAAAATAAAATACCTTTCTAAAACCTATTTAACAAAATTATCAAAAACAAATGCTAATCATATTTGATGCAACTCTGATATACAGTGCTCACCATATATGAGTACACCCCACCCACAAATCTCTCATTTAGATTAATATTTCTATAGGAAACTGTACAAGATTATATTTGTGCATATACATTAGATTAGTCAGTACTGAAGCCAAATCTGGAGCTTATCTAACAAAATAACTTACAACAATGGTTCAAAAATCAGTAGCCCAAATTTATCCATCCACTTCTTTTCGGCTTAGACCCTTTATTAATCCGCTAGAGACAATAGAACCGCCAACTTATCCAGCATATGTTTTACGCAGCAGATGCCCCTCCAGCAGCAACCCATCACTGGGAAACACCCATACACAGTCATTCAGACACACTACGGCCAATTTAGTTTATTCGATTCACCTATACCACATGTCTTTGCAGGAGCAGCCGGAGGAAGCCCACATGAACACGGGGAGAACATCAGCAAACTCCACATAGAAATGCCAATTGACCAAGCCAAGCCTCGAACCAGCGACCTTCTTGCTGTGAACCAACAGCGCTACCCACTGCACCACCACGCTGCCCTGCCCAAATTTATGTTAGGAAAAGATTTAAAATATCAAGCGAAACAGAAAATATATACAATATGTTTACATTTTGTAGGTTGTAATTTGTTTTGCAAGATTTCTTTTACTCAAGATGACTACTCAAGATGACTTGAGTAAAATCTCAAAAATCCTAACAACTTTACTTCCAAATGTTTTAAAACAAATTCTAAAAGCATGTTCTTCACTAAATTACATATTTTAAGCACTGTAATTTCCAAAATGACTACAATCATATCATGCATTTTTCAATCAACAGATCCAAACAAAGAATATGAGCATCTTCCTCCTTACCCAAAACACACTCCAGTGAAAGAAGACTGTAAAAATAGTGACCATTACCTGGTCACTCACTGACTCCAATCCTGTAAGTTTAACCATAAAACAGGGCAGATTGTGTAAATGTGGAGGGAAATGGCAGAAGTGGAGAGGCAGGACTTGAATGACGGGCATCTTGTTAGAAGGCAAGAGTTGAGGAGAGCTGTTATTAACAGACTATAATGAAGTATCAAGCGATATTAGCGATGAGGTTAGCAGGTTGCAGATCCTGCCAGGCATGGTAAATTGCTTCTTGTGTGAAGTATATTAGCGCTAATGGACTAATTAGGAAGTTTGGGGGGCTGGTAGGGGGGGTTGCTTTTTAGTGCGATAGTGAGACAAAGCTACTCGCATGCCCTGAAACATTTGGCTGCCGTCAGTCTTGAAAACTGCATATGCTGCATACAGATAAACTTTACTAAAAAAAGAGAAAGAGACAGAAAGATGTGTTCCAGTTATCAGAGACTCTAAATATACAGTCTTTGAGAATGCTGAATTGGATTTAAAAAGAGCATTTTGGTAGAAATGACTGTGTAAATGGTGATTTTGATCATTGAAACAAAGCCTTCTCTATTTTTAGTGCTTTTTAAATACATAAAATATAAAAAAAAGAATTAAATTGGTAGAGGTAAGGTTTTAAAAGTGTATTTATGTGTTATTACATTGTTCAATTATTTAAAAAAAAACAGCATAGAAGCTGCAAAATATTATAATGATTTAGTCTATTTGTATTTTACAACATTTTATATTAATAGTATATTTATAATTTAAAATCGTTAAACTTTGATTAGGGTGGCACAGTGGCTCAGTGGTTAGCTCTGCCGCCTCACAGAAAGAAGGTCGCTGATTTGAGTTTCTGTGTGGAGTTTTACATGTTCTCCTTAGGTTGGCGTAGGTTTCCGCCAGGTGCTCTAAGGATGATAAATAATGTATATTTTAGCACTGCTTACGTTTATGAACTTGTGTTTTAGTATGTTTAACAAAGTTTTACTTAAAAAAAAAAGTTAATTAACAGTTTCCATTTATTTTGTGTTTTCTGTTTATTTATGGTTGTGAATTGCATTGTGGGAGTTTGATCTCTGCTCTGTAGAATTTTAATGTTGAAAATTCAACTTTACAGTTTAACAAAGTGACTAATTTTAGTAGTTTGAAATAGTATAATGCAGAAGAAATAATATTTAGAGAAATAAATCTGGAAAATAACAGAACATGTACCGACAGATCATTAAAATGTTATTGTACCATAATATACAATCCCAATCCAGACATTATATCACTTTAAACTATTAAAATGTTAATAAAAGCCACTTTTTCAAATTTTTTAAGATTAAAAGTAGTAAGAAGAAAGTTTCATAATGCGATTAAAAAGCATAAATAAAAAAAATAAAAACATGAATCACAAAATACGTAAAACTGCTAATTTACGGATGTTTTATAGTGTAGAATGTTGGAATGTAAAAGTATGATTACAGTAAATTACTGTTTTTCATTCATTTATACCACAGATGCCCAAACTAGCGCTCGCAGGCCAAAGTCGGGCCATAGTAACCATGGAGTGGGAGATGGAGTGGGAGAATGATGGGAAGGTTGGGCCGAATTCCTTCAACAGAGATTGTCATTTCTAAATCTAACATAACCTTTTGATTGTTTGTTTGTTTGTTTGTCAAAAAAGTAAGCTGAAATTAATTCTGTCAATTAAATGTTGTGCATGAATCAGAGTTTTAAAAATGTAAATACTGTCACTCTAAGGATTGTCAATGAGCAAATCAAGGCAAAGGCAGGTGCATCTTGACTAGCGTATTCAGCATTGAACACCGTTGTGTTATAAATGTTTATATTATAAGAAGTTCAGTATAAAATGTAAAAAATATGTATAATTATTAATACGATTAAATCCCTTTTTCCCTATTTATTTTAAAATATTAATAAATAAAGTATTTACCATGGCAACTTTAATGTAATATTTTAGTATATTTGCTTTCAGGCCCACCCTCAATCAAGTTTAGTTTTTGGCCCTTCATAAGAAAAAGTTTGGGCACCCTGATTTATACTATCAAATATATTTCCATATAAAAACACTGACTATAAGTTAACAAAATACTGTAAAATTTGCCATAAAATGTACACATTTCCTTTACGTTACTACCATATTTTTTTTCTAACGTCAAAATTCAGCCGCTGTTTATTTAAACCGTAAATTTTAACAGTGCACTTTAAATGACCAAGCGCCCCATTAAGTGCACTTCCCATGGTGCTCTCAACCAACTGGACGTGGTTATACTCTGACAGGTGGTGCTGTGGCTCCGAGTTTAACCTTGTAGACTTTGAAGAAGAATAAACCACCCGGCAGGAGCTGCATATAGTCAGGGTGACTTCCTCTCTATCTTCCTCTCTCCCGTTCCTTCTTTCTCTAATGAATATAATTAACCTTTAAAGAGCTGTGAGCTTGTGCAGCAGGTTGAGGGAGTCAGTAGGGGCCGGGGCTTCAGACATTGATTGATTGATGTTCAGCGCAATGTCAGGTCCCCTTTAATTAGCCTTCCGTTAACGGAGAAGAGAAAAGGCGCGAGAAGCAGAGAAGCAAAAAAAAAGCAGCAGATGAAGTTCAAACAGACATGCGTTTGGTCTGGTGATGTTACCTTGGCATACTGTCATACTCACTGAAAAAAATACTTTCAACATTTACATAATTCAATCCTCATAACATTTTGCACTAGCAAAATTATTTAAAAAATCTTAAATCAAGTACAATTAACTAAGTAATGTTCTTAGGGCTCTATTTTAATGATCTAGGCGCAAAAGCATTAAGGCCATGTCTGAATCCAATTTTGCTATTTTAAGGATGGAAAATCTGCTCTGCCCATGGTGCATGGTCTAACAGGGTTGAGCTCATTCTCTTAATGAGTTATGGGTGTGTTTTGAGAATAAACCAATCAGAATCTCATCTCCCATTCCCTTTAAGAGTCAGCTGCTGCTCCTTCTTTGAGGAGTTTTTAGCCCAATCTAGCACTGAACTAGGAGAGATTCTGGAAGCTGTCCTTTATCAAATGCTAGCTATATATATTTTTATAAGCCTCTGAAACATAATTTCAATTAACTTGTAGGCACTTCTCTGTTTGTGTCGTGTCCTTTGGAAGCCCAAATACAGAAACAGAACAAGCTCTTTGGAAATAGCAGCAATTGTCCTTCCAGCCGCAACCCATAACTGGGAAACACCCATACACTCTCACATTCACACTCACACAGCAGGGCCAGTTTTGTTAATCTAATTCACCTAAAGCACATGTTTTGGGACTGTGGGGTAATCGGGAGCATCCAGAGAAAACCCACACTAACATGGAGAGAACATGCAAACTCCACCAATATTCAATAATTAGTTAATAGCGAAAAATGATTTATTATTTAAATTTTAGAGTGCTTTTTAGAAATATCCATCATAGTTCATCACATCACCAAATGCTTGAAGACTTAATAAATGATTTACTTTCAAACATGAACATAATCTCTCCTACAATATCATAACACAGTGTCGTCACTATAGTCAGACCTAAATTCATAATAAAACTGAGAACTAAGAAAAAGCACAAAATGTCAGGAAATGTCAAAAATCCTCCAGAGCCACAAAAACCTCCGTCAGACCCCTGAGTAAACTGTTCACAGGAGCAATTTGAGCAAGTCCTTAAAGAAGTCAAAGAAAAAGTTTTCATGAAAAGAACTTGAACTAGTTCGGTTGAATAGCCTGACTCCTGCCCACTCAATGTTATTTACGCTCAAAAACACGCTCGCACAAAGCTAGGTGGACTTGAATAATTGAAAACTACCTCTGGTCGGCATTTCTATAAGTCTTGAGATTCTTGGATTGTTTATATTGACCTAAATGCATTTACATTGGAAATCATTGATATTGTGAACGACGGCTGAAGAGGCCGGTGAACTTGGCGCACATCAGTATGTGGAGAAATACTGAAAAGACTGGAATGTGCACCTGAATAAGACGAGAACATTTGTCATTGTCTGAACACTCGACCGGCCTTAACACTGTCCACTTTCACTGCATGAATAGCAATTGCATACATCTCTAATAGCTGCAATGCGCTTTATTTTCCAACTATTCTAAAGAAAACGATTTTAATACAAAGAAATCTAATCATACATTAATCTAAACCTATATATACAGTTGAAGTCAGAAATATTAGCCCCCTTGTTTATTTTCCCCCCAATTTCTATTTAACGGAGAGAAGATTTTTTCAGCACATTTCTAATCATAATAGTTAATAACTCATTTCTAATAACTGATTTATTTTATCTTTGCCATGAATGATGACAGTAAATAATATTTTACTAGATATTTTTCAAGACACTTCTATACAGCTTAAAGTGACATTTAAAGGCTTAACTAGGTTAATTAGGTTAACTTCTGTTCTGTAGACTATAGCTAAATAGCTAAAAGGGCAAATAATTTTGACCTTAAAATGTTTTTTAAAAAATTAAAAACGGCTTTTATAGTAGCTGAAATAAAACAAATAAGACTTTCTCTGCAAGAAAAAATATTATCAGACATCCCGTGAAAATGTCCTTGCTCTGTTAAACATAATTTGGGAAATATTTAAAAAAAAAAAATAAAATAAAAAATTTAAAGGGGGGGCTAATACTTCTGACACACTGGGGCACTGTTTTTTTACATGTCAGTGTTTATGAATAGATTAGGCAAATCAGTGTATAATGATGGTTTGTTCTGTAGACGAATAATAATAATAATAATAATAATAATAATAATAATAATAATAATAATAATAATAATAAATAATAATAATAATAATAAATAAATAATAATAATAATAATAATAATAATAATAATAATAATAATAATAATAATAAACAATAAATAAAAATATTGCTTAAGAGGGCTAAGAATACTGACCTTAATTTTTTTTTTATTCTAGCCAAAATAAAACAAATAAGAATATATACATGCACATCTATATATGCACATCTAAAAAAATCCATGTATTTACATTTGTCTATAATTATTTTTAAATTACTTTTAAAATGTTGAGTCCTGTAAAATACAGTAATTTATAAATAAACTAAAATTAAGTGTATTTACATATATATATATATATATATATATATATATATATATATATATACATATATATATATATATATATATACATATATATATATATATATATATATATATATATATATATATATATATATATATATATATATATATATATATATATATATATATATATATATATATATATATATATATGACCATATAAATATGCAAGTAATAATTAACATCTGTATTTATTGACAAATTAAATAAACACACTGCAAATAACACGAAATTAATGCAAAATATTTCAGGTCAATAAATGCTATTTTGCTTCTTTTTTAATTCTTCTTTAAATCAACCATTTTATATTTATCCAAGGCTGCTGAATAAAATAAGCAGACAGGCGCTGTTTCACTCTATTGTAATTCTGCATCTCGTCTGCCCCCAAATTCAGTGGAAATTGAGCTGTTGAATTTTAAAACTCATTCTCAACACTCGTTTGAATGGTGCACAACCCAGGCATGAACTGCATACTCATGAACACATTCAACAATGTCTGTAAGGTCAGATTGCAACAATTCCACCGGGAGCTTATACTGGAAACCAGACTACAAATACACTCATGCATGCACAGATATTACAGACACACAAACACACAAAGACACACACAGAGACAGTGGTTGTGGGTTGGAAGTCTCATATTTCAGGTGCTGAAGGGAATCCATTAGCATTGTCTGGACTGAAAGCTCTTCTCTGTAAGCGTGTTGATATCAGGTCACCGACATCTATAAAGCATCACAACAGACACCGCTAATGTTTACATGTAGAAAGCAAACTACAGAATGCTGCTTCATGTGCCCCAGTTAGTTATTTTTGCAGATCAGCTGAATAAAATAAAATAAAATAAAATAAAATAAAATAAAATAAAATAAAATAAAATAAAATAAAATAAAATAAAATAAAATAAAATAAAATTAAATTAAAGTAATAAATATAAGATAAAATAAAATAAGATAAAATGAAATTAATTAAATTAAATTAAATTAAATAAACATATTAATTAAGTAAATGTGATGCAGTGGCGCAGCAGGTAGTGCTGTCGCCTCACAGCAAGAAGGTCACTGGTTCAAGCCTCGGCTGGGTCAGTTGGCGTTTCTGTGTGGAGTTTGCATGTTCTCCCTGCGTTCGCGTGGGTTTCCCCCACAGTCCAAAGACATGCGGTACAGTTGAATTGAGTAGGCTAAATTGTCCGTAGTGTATGAGTGTGGATGAGTGTGTATGGATGTTTCCCAGAGAAGGGTTGCGGCTGGAAGGGCATCCGCTGCGTAAAACATGTGCTGGATAAGTTGCCTGTTCATTCCGCTGTGGCGACCCTGGATTAATAAAGGGACTAAGCCGAAAAGAAAATTAATGAATGAATATTAATTAAATAAACATATTATTATTATCATTATTATTATCATTATTATTATTATTATTATTATTATTATTATTATTATTATTATTATTATTATTATTATCATTATTATTATTATTATTATTATTATTATTATTATTATCATTATTATTATTAGTAGTATTATTATTATTATTATTAAAATAATAACATAAAATAAAAAAACAATAGTATTTAAATATTAAAAATAATAAAAATAAAATAAAATTAAATAAGATAAAATTAAATTAATTAAATTAAATTAAATAAACATATTAATTAAATAACCTTATTATTATTATAATTATTATTTTATAAAATAAAATAAAAAACAATAATAGTATTTAAATAATACAAATAATAAAAAATTATTTAAATTAAAAACAATAATAGTATTAAAATAATAAAAATAAGAAAAAAATTTATTAATGAAATTAAATTAAATTGAAAAAAGACATATTATTAAAATAAAATAAAATAAAATAAAATAAAATAAAATAAAATAAAATAAAATAAAATAAAATAAAATAAAATAAAATAAAAGTGAGGGGCATTTTGGGTAAACTTTCCCTTTAATTAAAGTATTCATTTTATGATGGATTAAGATTGATATGTGATTGAAGTGTTTTGATTTTCAGTTTGTTGAGTTTTGTGCGATAATTACAATTATTTTGTAGTACTTAAGTATTTAAGTTTGTTTTATTTGTTTTATTTTATTATTTTAGGGTTAACTTTCCTATTACTTCCTGTATTTTTTAAATGATGTAATGCATCTTATTAACTATATAATGCACCATTTACATACGGTAACAAGATTATTTAATATTTTTATTTTTCTGGGGTGAACTTTGAGGTAAATTTTTAACTTCTTATTCCCCACACAGCAAAATCCTCAGAGTAAAATATTAGAGTATTTGTTCCCACACTACAAAATAACAGCAGCCAAAGTAATGAACATTGAAAATCAAGAGTCAAATGCCTCAAAGTATAGCAAATATTGTTCTCCACAATGGTGATGTCTAACAATGAGTATTTTCAGTAAATATTACCAAGGGCTTTTAAAGACATCTGACAGAAATAAAGACTTTACGAAATTAAGTAAAACTGCTGATGCTGTTTGTGGAGATGTTTAATGATCCTCTGCTAAGATTTTGAGAAATGTAATGTGTTTTATAGGCTACGTTTACATGTACACAGGTATTTTGTAGATAGTTTTCCCCCCTACATTTGTTAAAAAAATGTATTAAATAAAAAATCTCTTCCACACATGCATGATTAAAAAACTAAAGTTTGTCCACATGAAAATGCAAAAATTCCTTATAAAGCTCTGTCACGAGCATGCCAGAGCAACAGAAGGCATTATACTCCTCACTGTAAAGTCCTATATATTTCTAAAATACATATATATTATTGGATAAAAGGGTTATATCTTCTAAATGTGCAAGAATTTCTTCTAAAAGAGTGTAAACATTATCCTGACAGCTGACTCTACAGGTAGATGAAGGTGTTAATAGAATGTAAAGGCAAAAGCAAAAAAAAAAAGTGGCAATGAGAAAGTATGGCGCAGCAGTATTTCATGAGATCTTTTGTTTTTGTGACAGCACAGTGTGAAGGCAAATTACTGCACTGAACTCCAGTCAATTGGTGCAGATCCGGCGTGAAATTGTCCCTGCTAATGTGAAAATATGGTTTGAGAGTCAGCTGTGCAAGAAACCTGTTTACTGAGGTTTCAACAGAAAAGAGCGAAAACTGATGAAAAGAAAGATCACAGAATGAAAAAGAGTCAGAATGGCCTTAAATATATATAGCTATGTAAAAAAAAAATGTTTCTTTGCATTTATTAGATATAGGTTTTAATAAAATGTTGGCATTTAGTCAACTTTTAAATGTCTTTAATGTACAGATAAAAATATGCTAAACATAATAAATAACTAATATATACTTTATAATAATCCAGGTGTACTAAATATTTATATATATATATACACACACACAAAAACAACAACAACATATAAGCAAATAAAAAGGTAAATAATAATATGGCTCACCAAAAACTACAACTATACAATCTGTATCAAATAATACACTCTACTTTAATCTTAGAAAATGAAAAGAATCAAGTCGCTGGAACCAGAACTCAGTCTTTATTGAATATATTTCCTAAATGGTGGCAAATTTGGTAAACTGGTTAGATCAGGCATGTCCAAACTCGGTCCTGGAGGGCCAGTGTCCTGCAAAGTTTAGTTCCAACCCCAATCAGACACCCCTGGGCTAGCTAATCAAGCTCTTACTAGGCTTTCTAGAAACATCCTGCAGGTGTGTTGAAGCAAGTTGGAGCTAAAATCTGCAGGACACCAGCCCTCCAGGACCGAGTTTGGACACCCCTGGGTTAGATGAATGCTCTAGAACAGGGGTTGCCAAACCTTTCAGCTAGCGACCCCCAAAATAGCAATGCCATTGACTCGCGACCCCCAATATGCTCTGAGATGGTTATACATATACAAACCTTGCATGCCACGTCGCAAACACATCAATAGGCCCAAATCTATTTTTCATTTAATTTTGGAGAAGAGGACATCACAGATGCAAAATTCGGTTTTAGTTGGAAGTACATCATCATACTGAAATAAAAGTCTCAGAAAACTTCTTGTTCATGCTGACTTTAATGCCACAGTAGCAGAGTCAGAGGAGCTGGCATTAAACAACAACACTGATGCCAGACAACTATTGATTGAGCTCATTGGGGAAAGTCTCCTTATACACACACACACAGACACGCACACACACACATGCAATTAAGTGTCAGGGGGCTGGAAAAGGAAAGGTCATTGTGTTTAAAAGACAATTCATCATTCTCTCTCTCTTTGCATAGAGGAGCATCTATGGGTAAATTAGCATTGGGCTTTGCTGAGACATTCGCTTTCACATGCCGTCGTACGACAGAAGAGACACTGGACACGTCCTGTTCAAACACTGCAGTACACAGCTGGATTTCGAATCATTTCCTCATGCATTACGGATAAACGGCTTGATTCTGATCAATGGCACTGAATTTGATTACTTCTCGACCTCTGGATGTGTAATCTGTTGTGGTCAGAATCAGGAAGAGTATAAAATAAAATAAAATAAAATAAAATAAAATAAAATAAAATAAAATAAAATAAAATAAAATAAAATAAAATAAAATAAAATAAAATAAAATAAAATAAAATAAAATAAATAAAATAAAATAAAATAAAATAAAATAAAATAATGGTTTACTCACCCTTTTTCTGTAAGTACATATCTTCAACTTCCATTGTTGTATATTTAAAACATTTAACATTTTTACAGTGTTGATTTAAAGTCCCTATTATAATTATTCTATAATAAAACGTAATTTAAAATTTTAAAAATACTTTTTTATTGTAGATTAATTATAAAAATGACTTTAAATCATTTCAAATACAAAAATGTAAAAATTTTCAAAATAATTTGTAGCTTGTAAAGAGCTTGTAAAGAATTCATAATTTTAGATCGATTTGGATGATTCTGAAGGGAAGTGTATCAGCATAAAATATAATTTAAAAAATTGACAAGCACAGTTAAATGCAACAGACAAAAGATAATTTATCATTTTCTGGTGAGACAAGCAGTATTCAGAAGCAGAAATTAAATAAACAACAACAACACTAGCGTTTTGAGTAAATAATTATGCAATGTCTAAGTAATCTATAAGCTACAAACGTTTAATGGCTCAAATGGCTCAGGTTTGCTTCAAATTCTTACAGTCAGGGCTTAAAAACATGCAAATAATAAACTTTCACTCGAAGGTTAAAATTTTACTTTCTTCACTATGGTAACTGTAATGTCAGGTCAACTATAACTCCCATTACATCGCAGATCCCTGATCTATGATAATAAATATAAATATAAATATATATATAATACACACAGTTCTCAGCATAACTGAGTAAACCCCAATTTGTAAATGAATATTTTTATCTATTTCTCAGTAAATATAGGCAATGCATTTTGGTGCATTTACACAAAACAGATTTCCTAAACAGATATATTTAATAAAATAATATTTTAGTCACCAAACATTTTTAGAAATTGAAAGATAATACAATTAAATTCAAGCAAATTATTTCAGAAACAAATTACAACCTACAAAATTTCAACAATTTTTTATTTTTAATTTTTTTGCTTCTCTTGATTTTTCCTCTTTTTAAAATTTGTATTTAATATTTTTCTATAACACAAATTTGGGTGTACTAGCTTTTGGACCGTTATCATAAGTTATTTTGTTAGATTAGCTCCAGATTTGTCTTCAATACTGAATAATCTAATGTATACGCACAAATATAATATTGTATAGCTTCCTATAAAAAAAATAAAGAATTTAAAAGATAGATTTGTGAGGGTGGTACTTATATATGCTGAGCACTGTATATTTGAAATGTATTTATTTATTAAATTTAACTGATAAGCTGAATTGTCAGTAGTCATTCCAATGAATGAATAGATAGATGGGTTAATGAATGCCAAGAACAAGAATATAAATGATTGTTTAAAATACAGCAATGGAAAAAGTTAAAAAATAATGCAAAAATAACAATTTCATAATAATTATTTTACACTCTTATATTCTGAAGGTACTGTTTATAACTGATATATTAACTTTTTATTATATAAAACTAATTTTAGCTACTATGATCAGTAATTTAGTCAAATCATTTACTCAACCATCTAGAGTAAAATTAAATGGAAAATTGTAATGAGGTGTCATTTGTACATTATTTTATTTGCATGTGCCTTTTTTGCTTTAAACATGTTTTAATTAGCTTAATTTAAAAACACTCTGCTTCTCTTATTGTTGATAATTACTTTGTTTAATTGCAGATTGCTTATATAATTTATAAATCATCTAAAAATGAATATTTAGTCACGATTTACAAACCATTATGCATATGCACTGAAAAAAAGTGTTGCACGCAAAACTGTTGCAAACAATTTATTTGTGTTGAATTTGAACAAACAAATTAAATTAAGCAATGTTCAACTTAATTTGTTTGTTTAAAATCAGCCCAAATAAATTGTTTACAACCACTTAACGTAAAAAAATTGAGTAAATCCAAGGAATCATCTTTGAATAATTTTTTAGTGTGTGACCTTTATTTATTTTATGTAACACACTAAGAAGACTTTCATCTTATGGATAGAATACACTAAAACATATATTTATAGTATCTTCGTTTATGCTCCACAGTACAAAGAAAATCATAAAGCATTAAAACAACATGACACCTAATACAGCGATGACATGACATTTTTAGGTGATGTGAGAATGTGCATATAAACATGGCTATTGTTAGAGCTCAGTAGTAACTGGATTTAGTCTATAATAAGGTAGAAGAAAATGAGTTGGTGGGAAGCTTTAGAAAAGCACAGTGACCGGCTCACAATCTGCACCCCGTCCCGTCCCTCAGTTTAATCAGCCCGTTTTATCTTTTTAATTAAAAACTCCATTCACCACAGCTCCAGAGTTTACATTATATTCTCAGGATAGTTAATTAAAAGGGAAAAAAAGTCTGAATTAGATGACCTGAGCACATTTGTTGGTAGATAGAATCGACTTTAAAAGTGAATTCCGGCTTTTCAACACTGAATAATTATTTCTGTGAATTCTCGCCCTCACAAAATAAAAAAATAAAAAATTTAACAATTTATGTCATCAGATTCCTGCAGTTATAATCATCAGGACTACGAGGTGATATAACTAATAATTTATCATATTGGTTACCTCCACTGCTTGGGAAACAATTTTAATTTTGGCCTTTAGCTGAGACGGAAACAAAGAATATTTTCCTCTTCAACACATTTCTAGCTCAGTATTATACTTAAAGGAATAGTTCACACATTTTAAATGACTAACTATTTACTTTCCCTCAAGGGGTTCCAAACCTTCATGAGTTTCTTTGTTCTGTTGAACACAAATAAAGATATTTTGAAGAAAGATTGAAATCTCTAACCTGAAAACCCCATTGATATGCATGTAAATCAAATACAATGGATGTAAATGGTTACCGGTTTTCAGCTTTCAGCAAAATATCTCCTTTTGTGTTCAAAAGAAGATGGTTATAAAGGTTTGACACAAATGAAAGGTGTACTATCCTTTTAAAATGCCTATATTTCCCATAAAAAGCTTTGAAATATGCATTTTTTTTCCATGTTTAATGTAAATGTAACGTTAAAGTGGGTGGGACATAGAGTAGCTCCTCCCCTATTTAAAAACAAACAGCCAATGGCATATTGTTTTATCACAGCTCTGCCAATGAGAGTGTTTGAGCTCAAGTGCATCAAATGAAAAGCAAACGAGAAGCGTCTTGAAGGAGGCGGGGCATGTCAAATACTAGAGAGCATTTGATTGGTTAAGATTTGATTTGAAACTATTGATCCTTTTAGGCGTAAGTGAGAAACTACAATCTTTACATGTTTATGTCATTTTTATATCTTCTAAACGCAAATTTTATCACTGTTTTGGAGCACACTAGCTTCCTAAAAGATATCCTATAGCCCAATATACTAAAACTAACATCTAAAAAACTTTATTTTAATTTCATGGGACTTTTAATATCAGGTTGACATCCTTCCAAAGTTAAAAACACTCTCATTACACACATTTCAGCATCAGCTCTATTTCTCTGTGTCTGAAATGGTTCATTCAAGGATCGGGTCTCTCTAAATCCTGCCTTTCAATGAGCGTTCTCTGCTCTGAGTGGTCAGATTGTTTGCAAACAGCCCATGAAGACAATGTTACACAAATTTGTTACAAACCTCTGTAGGTTTATGTTAAGTTAAGTTAAGAAGTAAGACTGGAATTATTGACGACTCATTTTAGGTAGTTCAGAATTGGTTCTACCAGTTTGGAGATATTGGTTATTTTGATATTTGAAATTGAGCAGAATTTAGCATTCAAAAAGGTCATATTTCACATCTCAAAGTACAAATTGGCCACTTTATAGAGACAGTTCACCTAAAAACACAGTTCACAGTAAAACGCAAAACACTTTTACAAATGACTATGTACAGTTAAAGGCAAAATTAGCCCTGCTCTGAAACTTTTTATTATTTTTTAAATAATTTTTGAACATTTAGAAGAGTTTGACTCATTTTTAAATATACAGTAATAGTTTTAGTAACTAATCAATTACAATTAGTTAGTTAATTAGTCTTTGCCATGATGGCAGTACATCCTATTTTACTAGTTATTTAGTTACTAGTATTCTGCTTAAAATACAATTCAATGCTTAACTAGCTTAATTAGGAAGTCAATGAACAACAGTGTTTTGTTCTGTAGCTAATCGAAGATAATGAAACCATTTATATTGAACCACTATTGGTAATAAGCCTAAAAAATGATTTTGTCCCAGACAAAAAAAAAAAAAAAAACTTTACAGAAAAAAACCAAATGTGTGTGTATATATATATATATATATATATATATATATATATATATATATATATATGTGTATATAATTTGGTAAAGGTTTCAAAATGATTAGGAGGGATAATTTGTTTGCCTTAAACTATAAGTTCAAAACAAATTGACCAACTAACTTGTTTTTATAAATAAATAAATACATAAATAAATAGATAAATACATTTAACAGAAAGTCATATATATTTTTGGTGCGGCACAGTAGCACAGTGGTTAGCACTGTCACCTCACAGCAAGAAGGTCACTGGTTCGAGCCCAGGCTGGGCCATGAAAGAATGAAGTTAGCTTATCAGTTTTAAGCTTATCACTTAAAAATTGAAGTGGATTGAACATAAAAAAATAAGTTGTCACCAAAAACATATATATTTTGGAATTATATGGAGTTTGTATGTTCTTCCCGTGTGGGTTTCCTCCAGGTGCACTGGTTTCCCCAACAATTCAGAGACATGTGCTATAGGTGAATTGAATAAATAAAATTAGCTGTAATGTATGTGCGTGTGAATGTGAGAGTATATGGGGGTTTCCCAATACTGAGTTGTGGCTGGAAGGACATCGCTGCGTAAAACATACGCTGGAATAGTTGGCGGTTCATTTGGCGACCCCTGATAAATCAGGCACTAGCCCGAAGGAAAATGAGTGAATGAATATATATTTGGAATAGCACAAGTGTGAATTTTGTTTTTAAATAAAATGAAAATAAAACCTTTCTATAAAATAAAACATACTTTAATCTCAGCAGGAATCCAAATATAACAAAATAAGACTTTGCATGAGCTACTTTATAATTTATATGTATCAACAACATTTTTTGAAGTATTTGGAACTTGACACATTAAAATTCCAGAGACCGGAAAACATCAAATCTAGCTGTGAAGTTAAGCTCAAAACTTTGAGTGAAAAACAAACAGTGACTCAAATCAATGTGAGATGTAAGTAGCTAAATAAACAGCTAACATATATAAATATATAAATACATAAATATATAAATAACATTTCAGAAATCAAATAATATTACTCAGTATAACTCAAGATGAAGTCAAGCGGTCTGAGCAGCCACTAAATAAAATCCACATTTCTGTCAACATGAGTTCTGATGTTAGTCTTGATGCATAACAACATAGACTGCGTGATGTTTAACACAAAACCAAAACCCTTCTGAAAGCAAATCAGTCTTGTTTAACACTGTAAGAAATGCTGGGTTCCACATAATCGATTTGTGTCGGGACAACATGAAGAAATTAAGCTATCTCATTACAAAGTTAAGTGGATTGAACATTAAACAATTAAGTTGTCCCTAAAAATCCTCAATAATCGTATTCTTTCAGCTCATTCAGCTCAACAAGTATTTTAAATAAACAGCAAACAATCATTTTTACGAAGTGACACATAAAAACACACACACACACACACACTGACCTGTACTCAAGCGAGAACCGTGTGATCTCTGTGTCGTTGTGGATCCATTTAAACTCCAAAGGCCAGCTTCCTTCAGCCATACAGGTCAGGACCAACCGGTTCCTCTCCAGATGCAACTGACTCGGTACCGGCTCTGTTTTAAAGTATGGAGGAACGTCATCTGGAGAAAACAAACACACAGAGGAAGAGAGAGAATATGAGGAATAGGGAATAGGAAAAACACAGTTTGACCTGCAGGAGGTAAACATGACCAGCAAATGTTCACAGACTGCTGTATACGGAGCCCTCACTCTGCTGCTGATATTTACAGATCAAACTTCAAACATGACCTGCTGTCTATTGAGTGCCGTTCAGCAAACCTGAAGCCTCAAGACTAAATATGAGGATGAATTTATAAATTCAAATATTTGTTTAGAAATATCTATCCATCCACCAACATTTTTTATAATGAAAAATCTAAATACGAGGACAAATAAAGATAAATTCCAACATTTATTTCAAAAATATTCATTCATTAATCCACTCATACATTCATCTATTCTTCCTTCCCCCATCCTTCACCTATCCATCCATTCATCCACCCATCCTTCCATCACCCATTTATCCAGTCAAAACACTTTCTCTCTCACACAAAAAAATAAAAATAAATAAAAAATCCTTCTCCAGCACTAAATTCTTTGAGCACAAGCAAGTTTGAATAACTTTGTTTAACTAGCACTTCTCGTATATACTGCCTCTTCTTGTTGAATTGCCGAATACCTCCTCAATTGTAAGTCGCTTTGGACAAAAGCATCTGCTATATGACTGAATTTAAATGTAAAAATATCCACACATCCATCCTTCATTGCTACACTGGTATAACTTAATCATTACCAATGCTGAGGGAATGGACCAATCAAATTTTGCAGTAAGATAAATTAAAATGTAGTATATAAATAAAATTTAAGAAATATATATTAGACAATAAATAAATAAATACAGCCTATATATTTATATAAACAATATTAACAACTGAACACTCTTATATATAATTGTGTTACAATAATAAACTAAATCTGCATAATATATTATCATTATGAAATTGTAAGTGTGCCTCACACAGATGAGCGGGTTGAACAAACCACCTGTAAAAAACACACTCTTTCTCTCTCTATGCACAAGATGTTACTATCACTCCATATTTCTAGAAAAAAAAAACATTGTGCGTTTAAGTGTGTCCTTCATACGGGTAAGTGGACTTGACAAACCACCTGTAGAAACATTCTTCTCTCCATATGCATGAGACACTTTACTTAAACTCCATCTTACAAGGACTCAATAAAGAGAACAATGTTTACTTGTGAATGTATCACAAATCATGATGCACTACTAGGTTTCATCAACCTTAAATACCTCTTATACACAATATCTTGAACAATATTGTTCTGTCTTATGTAAATGTACTTAGTCTTAGGCTATATATACATATATATATACATATATATATATATATATATATATATACATATATATATATACATATATATATATATATATATATATATATATATATACATATATATATATATATATATATACATATATATATATATATATATACATATATATATATATATATACATATATATATATATATATATACATATATATATATATATATATACATATATATATATATATATATATATATACATATACATATATATATATATATATACATATACATATATATATATATATACATATATATATATACATATATATACATATATATATATATATACATATATATATATATATATATATATATATATATATATATATATATATATATATATATATATATATATAGTTTAAGTATTTATAGTATATGAATATTTACTATTTATTATTATTAGATTTCTGCTCCAGTATGTAAGTTATGTATAGATTTAAATTGACAATAAATCTCTATTTGAACTTGAACAAATAAGGCACATTCAAAACCACTTAAATCACCTTTCTTCCCCATTCTGATGCTTGGTTTGAAGTTTCTCTTGACCATATCAACATGCCTAAATGAATAGATCTGCTACCATGTAATTGGTTCCACATACATTTGCACATCTAGACAAAAATAACCCGCTGATTAACTTACAAGCTAGATTCCTTCAGACTTTGTAGCATCCATTGAAATTCTAGTCATGTCTGTATGTGTAAAGTTCTTTTTATAACACACAGAGCACAGTCATGTCCGGTGATTTAAAGTGGATCCATGCACTCGATCTCATCTAAACGTACTCGTTCATCTAATGGAAAGATGTTCGGGAGCAGATGGAGCAGGAGGAGAACTATCAGGAGAGCTCTTCCAACCGATAGCCTGCTTACTTTTCCACACGACTACAATTTCCATTCTGATCCTAATCATCGGTGTAAATATAGACCAAATTAATTGAACGGTTGGATAATACAATTATAAGATTGAATGATAATCAAGCATTAAAATTAAACTGTCAGAATGATCTATTAGGCAGATGGTTTTGTGCTATCTCTCTGGTTTCGCTAATCTGAAGAAGCATGTTTTTAGCTCCTCCAATGAGAATGAAAGCAATGGAGAAATGAAAAACAGTGACATTTTGTATATTACTGTGTTTTTCACTAGAGTAATAATGGTTGTGCAAAACAGATAAATGTAATTAAATATATATATATATATATATATATATATATATATATATATATTAGACTTACATTACACATAGTGTGTATATAAATATATATAAATATAAATATATATATATATATATATATATATTATATATATATATATATATATATATATATATATATATATATATATATATATATATATATATATATATATATATATATATATATATATATATATATGAATTGTATTTCGATAATTTAAACAAGAATGGCAAAGCTCCAGACAGACAATATTGTGACATATTTAGTGTGTCTGTATATATATATATATATATATATATATATATAACTCTTTTTTTGCATATGATGAACACATCAACAGACATGTGTGACATAAGTATGTGTGACTGAAATTTCAAAGTGAAATATAAATGGTGTGAAGTACAATTCAAATTTAAATGATCAGGAAATATACATTATATTTTACCTCAGATCACTGTTTGAACTAAGTATGATGACAACATATGAGTGTATGAAATAATGGCAAAATTGCTAAATTGATTTACACTTTCAACAGCATCAGCTTGATACTGTATAGTGTCTGATTTACAGGCAAATAACAATTTTTAGTGAATCAACATCATACAACGCAGCAGTTTATTGCAGACCAAAATGCAATGCAAAAGTCTTTGATCCACTAATTGCATTTTATTCATATTTTATACAACATACAGTACTCAGACTGGACAGTGTATGGAGTTTGTAATATATACTCACCGGACACTTTATTAATGAGCCAACTGCTCGCTAACACAAATTTCTAATCAGCCAATCACATGGCAGCAACTCAATGCATTTAGGCATGTAAACATAATCAAGAGGATCTGCTGCAGTTCAAACCGAGCATCAGAATGGGGAAGAAAGATGATTTAAGTGACTTTGAACGTGGCATGGTTGTTGGTGAAAGACTGGCTGGTCTGAGTATTTTAGAAACTGCTGATCTACTGGGATTACAGAGAAAAAGAGAAAATATCCAGTGATTGGCAGTTCTGTGGGCACACATGCCTTGTTGATGCCAGAGGAGAATGGCCAGATTGGTTAGAGCTGATAGAAAGGCAACAGTAACTCAAATAACCAATCATTACAACCGAGGTATACAGAAAAGCATCACTGAACGCACCAACCATGAGGCAGATGGGCTACAGCAGAAGAAGACCAGACTGGGTGCCACTCTTGTCAGCTAAGAACAGGAAACTGAGGCTAAAATTCACAGAGGCTCACTAAAATTGGACAATAGAAGATTGGAAAAACGTTGCCTGGTCTGATGAGTCTCGATTTCTGCTGCAACATTTGGATGGGAGGGTCAGAATTTGATGTCAATAACATGAACGCATGGATCCATCCTGCCATGTATCAATGGTTCAGGTGGTGTAATGGTGTGGTGGATATTTTCTTGGCACACTTTGGGTCCATTGGTACTAATTGAGCATCGTATCAATGCCACAGCCTACCTGAGTATTATTGCTGACCATGTCCATCTCTTTATGACCACAGTGTACCCATCTTCTGATGGCTACTTCCAGCAGGATAACGCGGCATGTCTTAAAGCGTGAATCATATCAGACTGGTTTCTTAAACATGACAATGACTTCACTGTACTCAAATGCCCTCCACAATCACCAGATCTCAATCCAATAGAGCACCTTTGGGATCTGGTGGAACGGGAGATTTCGCATCATGGATATGCAGCCGATAAATCTGCAGCAACTGGGTGATGCTATCATGTCAAAATGGACCAAAATCTCTGAGGAATATTTCCAGTACCTTGTTGAATCTATGCCACAAAGCAATTGGGCAGTTCAAACACAGTACTACTTAGAAGTACCTGATAAAGTGGTTGATAAGTGTACATCAATATATATTTTATATGTGATTGATATTTATATGCAAATATAATGGCAAAGAAAGCATCCTTGTACGACTCCCAGAGTTAATCAAGATTCTTTGGATTCATCTTTAATGCCTCCTCCTTCATCTTAACCCAAAATGCTCAATAATATTCACAACTGGTGACTGGGCTGGCCAATCCTGGAGCACCTTGACCTTCATTGCTTTCAGGAACTTTGATGTGGAAGCTGAAGTATAAGAAGGAGCACTATCCTGCTGAAGAATTTGCCCTCTCCTGTGGTCTGTAATGTAATGGGCAGCACAAATGTCTTGATACCTCAGGCTGTTGATGTTGCCATCCACTCTGCAAATCTTTTGCATGCTCCCAAACTGAATGTAACCCCAAACCATGATTTTTCCATCACCAAACTTGACTGATTTCTATGAAAATCTTGGTCCATGCAGGTTCCAATAGGTCTTCTGCAGTATTTGTTATGACTAGGATCAGGGGCATAGCGGTCATTTTAAAAGTGGGGGGACGTATAATTATTAATCACCTGTTTCTAAATGGTTTGTCTCTAAAAGTGAGGGGGACATATCACACCCGTCCCCCCCGGTTGCTACGCCCCTGACTGGGATGCAGTTTAACAGATGATTCATCTGAAAAGATCGACCTTCTGTCACTTTTCCAAATGATCAGCTAAAAGTAAAGTTATTATTTGTTGCTCTTACAATTGGGATCGACGACAAGACTTTTGACAGGTAGTATATTTTTATTATATGGCCTTTTATTTGAACATTGTTTCATTGGATGACACTGAGCAGGATGTAAAAAAAAAAGTAAAACAAATATTCTAATATCCATCTAAGCCCTACTACATACTAGCCCTACTTTTTTGTGAGCCTGCAAGTTTTAACTTACCGAAAACTTGAGAGAATTATGAGAACCATTTTAAATGTTTCATCTTCAAACTGCACAATGCAAAATAGGCCATATTATCCCAAAAAGCACAGGAAGATTAGTGCAAAAAGTCAAACAAACTTCAAATAAATCCACTGGTAAAAATTTCCTCCATCTGCGCAGCTTTGAGACAGGCCTACTATATCCCATATACCGCGACTCAGGACGCATTCATCTTAATCTTGCACAATATGGTGGCTAGAATGCAAATTAGGATTGTAAAGTCTCACATAGTAGAAGTTTGAAGACGCAGTTAGTAGAAAGGCAGAGACAAGTAGAAGACAAGGGGGGGCGTTAATATGATGCACGGTGTGGGACATTCACAAAGTTTTTATGAAAATGAGGTGGAAGGAGCTGCGCACAAGAGATTTGATTAGACGGGTGAGGCTAATTGTTCCCAAGCGTTTCGAACCTCACTTTTATCTCTGATAAAGAGATAAAGATTCAGACAGTGAAGAGAGAGAGAGAGAGAGAGAGAGAGAGAGAGAGAGAGAGAAAACGAGTGATACAGTTAAAACAGGCAGAAGACATTGATCATCGATGAGTATCAGGGCTCGCATTTCTCCCTCTCATTAGAGAACAAATGATCTGGTCGACTAAAAGCCTTAATGATCCGTCAATGGAGCTAACAAACACCCCGATGGGCCTCTGAGGGGCCGAATGGAGCTGAGATGCAACAGTAAGATCACAGAGTCGCTATTACTGATGCAGTAAATGCCAGCAAAGTGGGGATAATGCCCTTCTGTAACCTTACATGAGCAGACCAGTAACAAGTGCTCTGGGACCAAATTGTGTAAATTGTACATGGGGCTTATGGGACGCATATCTTAATTGACAGATATGAAAGAGTCAGTGGGTGGAAAGGCGAAGTTTTAAGAGCGGTCTTTAAGAAAAACTGAAAAAAAAAATCAACCAGTGCAAGTCTTTAGAGGAAAACTCTCTTAATGGGTGCCGGCTTTGGATGTAGAGAGCGAAAATCAGTGCATTTGTAGAGATTGTTTTTTGAAAAAGCCTGTCGGAGGGGTTCGAGACAGAAGGTTGTACGCTCTCAGAAGATACACCACAATTATGGTCTCTTTGCGTCTCCGGTGCTTGTTATCGTGAGTGTGCAGAAGAACGAGAGGGGTCAGACGGGGGCTCTCAGGGGGGGCTGCGGTAGTTGTTTTGCCGACAGGTTGTTGGAGGAGCCAAAAGAGGTCTGGTGGCTGGTGTCGCAAAGGGCCTGGCATGGAGAATTACACTTCTTAACTCATTAACGGGTATCTCACGCACACACATGCGCGCACACGCTGCCCAGGGGTTAACATCCATAATTAAACACAAGCTATGTGGTTTCTATTAAAAGTACGGGCACCTTTGGTCCTCTCGCTCTCGCAGGCTCGTCGTAATGAGCGATTATGCTTCAGACTCATTAAAGAGAACCGGAGGTTGTGATGTGCTTACAAACACACACTTGCAAACAAATGTACGAGCGCATTCCTGTGCAATAATTGGGGATGAGTTGATTAAATGAATATAGATTTTTTTATTAGACAATAAAATGTTCTTTAAGATGCTATATCGTGAACCAGATCACAAGTGGGTGGAGACAAATCCAGGAGTAAACAATATCTAAATTGTCTTGAGCTTTGTTTGTGTAATGGACTCTTTTACAAAACAGTTAGGACATGTATCTGCATCTTAAATCATTTTTTTAAACATATCTGAAGAGTTTAGATGCAAATGCCACCTGAAATTTTCTTCTAAAATGAGCATTTTTAATCAGGCTCCTGTGTGTAGGTTCGGTTATATCACTTTTATGGAATAGAATAACCCCTTTGTATGGTCTTTAAATTGAAATAACTCAATATAAACAAATGAGGCTGAGATAAAATTTACATTTTACATTTACATTTGCATTTACGTTTTTGCATCTGAACTCTTCATTTTTAATCCATGTTTAGTATTTAGAATTTTTAAAATGTATGTATATGTATAAAGCTATACTTTCTTCTATACTTATATCACTTTTGCATTTTACTGCTTTTCTAATGCAGTATCTACGGGTTAGACAGTAAATTTTACATTAGCCTCGTTCACACAAATATATCATGTGAACAGGTTGAAAATATCAGTAAATTAACAGAGGAAACATCCTATCATAACAGCTGAAACTGAACAAAAGGTTCAGAAGGTAAACTGTTATGATATATGTTATTATATCATCACAGACTCTACATTGGGCAGGTGCTCGTTCACGCTAAATGGTTATGGGAAACCCGCTAAGTGGGGGTGGGGGGGTGGGGGGGTGGGGTGGGGTTGACGGTCGCGGAAGTCGGGAGGGTGATGGATGTGGAAATCATGCTAAATGGGGGGGGGGGGGGGGTTCCATGTAATCCCATGACATTGGGATAATACTGTTTATAAAGTTACAAAAGTGTTTTTATAAAACACAATGGTAAGAAGACTTAAAACTTAATTTTTGTGACATTTTATTTTGAGACTCTTATTGGGCCATAAAAAAAAATATCGCCATTAATCTATTCTAAAAGTTGGGTTGGGAGCTGGGTCTATTCTACGCAAGCTATGATGACTTTCACCTTGATATTTTAGAGCGGATGCACACCTGGCCGGTGAGCCCTCAGACAAAAAAGTGCCCTTCTGAATCAAATCAGCAGGAAGCCCTTCAGGTTTGTTTCACTTACTTCAAAGACACTACTGACTATGCTTACATAGACATCTGTAATCTAGTTATTTGCCTTAATAGACAATAATATAATTAAGGTGTTTACGTGAAGTGCTTTCATGTAAGAGTTTCCTCTAACTTTGGGTGACTTTAAGAGCAGTTCACCAGTTTCACAATCATTCAAGAACATTTCATTCATGCCCCCGTGACAAACTGGCGAATGCACATAAGGAGTAAGGGCTGGTGAGAGTGTTATGGAATTTATTAACACATGCCAAATGGAAACGAAAAAACCTCTGCATTTCAGGATGTGTGTGTGTGTGTGTGTGTGCGGTCCTTTACTGACAGCCGTGTGTGTAGATCTTGTCAGAAAATATGGCGACAATCCAACATGACAGTAATAGTTTGATTGCGGTGTTTACTTCAGTAATGCCACTCCTGTTTAGTTCAGTTATGACTTTAGTCAGATTAAGGTAAAAAAAAATAAAAAAAAAATAAAAATAAAAAAATAGCTGTTTCGACCTTATGTAGGCCAACAATTCAATTTTCATGTTTAACTGAATAAACAGTTAGTAGACACAAGTACATCTTATTAAACATAATATATTTTCATCACCAATTTTCACAGTTTCTCAAGCAGTTTGTGATGCATTTTGGAAACAGGAGATGAGCCCCTGGTCTAATGCGCCACCTGGCTTGAGAAACCCATTCTCAAAGACTTTTAGTCATTATTTGGGTAGCACACATTCTGAATGCCTTCAGCAGAATTCAAATGAGCCATTTTAATCTAGATTAATCTAGATTAATTCCAAGATTACAGTGAGATTAATCTAGATGGAAAAAAATCTATTCCCACCTATACATAGAAGCTTTCAATTCAAGAGTTGAGTTTGCACAATCTGAACAATAATGGAAATAGCAAGCGCAGAGCATGCTGAAATATGAAGAATGATTTTTGTTGATATTCAAACACAAGTGATCACAAGAGATGAATTTTGCAGCATCGTACTATCTGGTAAAAATAGCAATACCACTTCAGAAGGAATCACTGAAAACACATGCTAATACCAGACAGAAACCAAGTTTGTTGGATGTGTATTAGTCCACAGTTCAGTGCTTTCTTTTCACATATTTTGAGCACACGCAACAGCATTTTACATCTAGTCAGCTAACCTTTCCAAGTTTACAGTGCTATTGATGTATTTCCCAGTAATTGGTCAATTACCATATCCGTTAAGCAAACATGTTATAAGGTTAGTTACCCCAGAAATGAAAATTCAGTTATTGATTGCTTCCTATCATGTTGTTAAAATTCCCTGAGACCTTCATTCATCTTCAGAACATAAATTGAGATATTTTAGATGATATCTGAGAGCTCTCTGACCCTCCATATACAGCAATTAGGGCTGCACGATGTTGGGAATATCTGACACTGCGATATTTATTTTTTCTGCGATAAACATCACAATTGTGTGTATACCATTTAACCAGATGACTTTAAAAATGCTATTTAGAAAGAATTTATTAATTTAGAATGATTGACTATGAGATGACACTATGAAGGGAATCATGCATAACATGTAATGAACAAATTACAAGCAAATAAAACAAAGATAAAAGTGAAGTAAACAGTGATTTATGGTTTTTGGGGCAGTCAAATAGTATTCAGGTAGAGAATTTGAATAATCAAATGTAAAATAACACTGCAGAAGTCTTTACTGTATAAATAATTCAATAAAATTGTAAAATGTCTGACTGTAAAACTGTAAAATGTCTGAAAACGTTGAACTCTGTCAGGCCTTAAAAACATGTGCAAAGGTAAAACTTAGCAATAACCACACAACTGTCATGTGTTCTGAACTGTTTCTCATGGTCAACTATAACTCAACATTGCAGGTCCTGCGATGTGACTATTAGGGATGTCCAGATGCAATCACATGATTGGAAATTGGGTCCGATCACATGGTTTCAGACTCGATCGGAATCAGCTATTACCGCCCAATCAGGAAATACATATTCTCATTATTTTAGAACACATCAATAGATATGCTGTGGCACAGGGTTCAACCTCTTGCTTGACTTCACACAGCTTAAAGCAGCTTGAAGCGGAAAGCGCGAGTATGTCTGTGGTCTGCAAGTATTTTATAGTTGATGACGACAACAATGCCATAGCAAACTGTGAGATTTGCAAACTTGGGATTGCCTGCTGGGTATTTTAGGTTGAGGTGCTATTTGTTATATTTACTGTTGCACTAAAGTCCAAAAGTGAAGAACTTATGTTGTTTATGACTTTTTTGGGTGAACTAACCCTTTAACTATAAATTGATATCTACCAATTATCAAGAAGACCCTTTTTTGGTAAAGCACACTCAAAACATTGATGTTTGCTGTTTTATTCAAACGACTTGAAACGAAAAATGAGCAACAAAGGCAACACAATTCTTGGGATTTTTTCGGAACAACTTCTTCGATTTAACCATCCATCTATCTAGCCATGCATTCATCCATCCATCCATACATCCATCATTACATACATCCACCTATCTATCTATCTATCTATCTATCTATCTATCTATCTATCTATCTATCTATCTATCTATCTATCTATCTATCTATCTATCTATCTATCTATCTATCTATCTATCTATCTATCTATCTATCTATCTATCTATCTATCTATCTATCCATCCATCCATCCATCCATCCATCCATCCATCCATCCATCCCTCCATCCATGTAGACAAACAGAAACAGGGGATAACTGATTGATGAAGTCAGCTACATGCAAAACACCCAAAGTCCAAGAAGGTAAGAATAAGCTTAAATCATGCAATATATTTGAACACTATCCCTCAAGACTGTATATTTTGTTGCGGACTCCATCTCTGACCCAGTTGCCCATACATCTTTAACCGCTGTGTCATCTGGACAGAGTCATTGGTGGGTGTACTGCTGTTTGTCTTTATTTAGCTGGGGTGCGTGTGGCGCCACGACAGTCTCTAACCTCTTCCCAGAGAGACACTCAATACAAGGCCAACATTCAGGCACGCACACCTAGAGAACTGTTTTATTGCTCAAGAGACGCTCTTTCATTGGACAGACAACATAATGGAGCACTCCACTGTTTAAGTATCAACTCTGTCTCAGATGTTTCTGCCAAAATTTGGGAGGAGAAATAAAAACAGAAACAACTGAGAATATCCAGTTGCCGTACAGAGCTATAAAACGAACAGCAGATATATCATTTTGGTTTTGGAATTCATAGACTTCTGAATTCAATCTATCTATCTTTCCATATATTCATCCATCCACCCATCTATCCATCTATCCATCCATACATCCAACTATCCATCCATACATACATCCAACTATCCATCCATACATACATCCAACTATCCATCCATCTATGCATCCAACTTTCCATCCATCCATCCATCCATCCGTACATCCAACTTTCCATCCATCCATCTATCTATCTATCTATCTATCTATCTATCTATCTATCTATCTATCTATCTATCTATCTATCTATCTATCTATCTATCTATCTATCTATCCATCCAACTTTACATCAATCCATACATCTATTTATCCATCCATCCACCCATGTTTCCATCCATACATCCAACTATCCATCCAACTTTCCATCCATCCATCCTTACATCCAAATGTCTATCCATCCGTACATCCAACTTTTCATCCATCCATCCATCCATCCATCCATCCATCCATCTATCTATGCATCCATCCATCCATTCATCCACCCATCTATCCATCCATCCATCCATCCATCCATCCATCCATCCAACTTTTCATCCATCCATCCATCCATCCATCCATCCAACTATCCATCCATCCATCCATCCAACTTTTCATCCATCTATCCATCCATCCATCCATCCATCTATCTATCTATCTATACATCCAACTGTCCATCCATCCATCCATCCATCTAGAAATTTGAGATTCCATCCATTCATCTATCTATCCATCCATCCATCCATCCATCCATCCATCCATCTATCAGTCTGTATATATTTTATCAAGCATTCTATTTTTTAATCGAGAAAAGATATTTGTGAGAAAATGCTTGCAAATACAATAAGTACATTTAATCTTTTAAAGATAAATACTTAGCTTTAAAAAAAGCTGCTAATTAGAATCTAATACAGCAGCGAGACCTGACACAGCTGCCGTCTGACACACACTATAGACATAGTAAAAAAGACCTAAATTTTAACTAAACAATGTCAGTGCTGTAATTGATTTGATGTATTGCAGCAGGATCTAAAAATGACAATTCCAGGAACACCTGCACCGTACTTGAATATGTGCAGCATAAACATATGCAGACCCTTTTGTGAGTCTGTACAAATTTGTACTGCATCCAGGTCTGTGGAGTACGTCTGTGAGGATTCAGTCAAAACAAGTGAACCTTGTAATAGATTGTCATGAAAGAGTCTGGGATCGAACTAGGTAACGTCTTGAAAATAAATGATAGTGCAGATGGCTTGATTGAACTTTTCCAGACGCACACACTCTTGCTCTCTCTCTCCCTCTCTTTCTCTCTCTCGCTCTCTAATAAAATAGTATAGTGATTCTATATTATTATCTATATTAAACTGGTGTAGAGAGATCTGAAAAACTATACTCAGGTAAAAGTACCTTTGCTTGGCCAAAATTGGCGATTTATCCATGCATGTACCGTCTGGTGTGAACACAGCATTAGTCTTTTCATGTGATGATTTTGCGTCTTCACAGAACATGTTTGCTGCGTTTATAAAGCACACATCTTGAGGTTGTTCTATATGATGAGATTTTTCTTTGAGCAGTTTGATTGGATGGGCTGATTATTCATTGATTATTGATAAGTCAATCAAATTAAAAAATAACCAAAAAAAATTAAGTAGTGACTACAGGTTGAAGGAAATAGTGGAGTAAAAGTACCATTACAGCACAAAAAATATATATCCTTATGTGAAAGTAGAGATTTTTAAAACTACTTATAAAAAGTACTAAATTACAGTAATCTGAGTATTTGTAATGTGTTACTTTTCACGGCTTATATTAAACAGTATTGTAGGGAGTGAAATTTAAAGTGAAACTAATGTTCTATACCTTTAAATAAGATTGGGAATAGTATCGCAGGATCAGGGATCCACGATTGAGATTGCGCAAGAGAATGTTAGGAGAGAGGAGAGAGAGCGAGAGAGAGAAATCGCACAAGGTAATCTGTTGTGGCTGATTTATGGTGTTCACCCTGTATGTTTAATAAATCATGGGTTAATATACCTTCTTTGAAACTAAGCCAAAGAACCCACGAGATCGCGTGTGGTAAGAACTGAAAGTTTACATACAAAGATAATACATATATTATTAAAACGATAATGAAAGAGAAACAATAAAATAAGATAAACAACTGTACAATTATTTTCCCAAACATTTGCACCACTTCATTTGCACACACTTTCTAACAAACACTCCATATCTCTCTAAAAAAAACAACAACAAAAATAACATTGTGCTTTTCTGAGTGTTCCTCACACAGGTGAGTGGGCTTGACAAACCACCTGTAGAAACACTCTTCTCTCTATATGCACCAGACACTTTACTTAAACTCCATCTTACAAGGACTCAATAAGAAAAACAATGTCTAGTTGTGCATACCTGTCAACATCCCGTTTTTCCCGGGATTCTCCCGTATTTTACAGTTCTATCCCGCTATCATCTCGTAAAAGTATTTTCCCGTATTTCTCCTGTATTTTCAGTCTTTCTTTGAAGGGTGGAAAATAAACATTAAAGAGCAGAGCCTCCCTATATGCAACCCATATCGCCGAACCACCAGGGGCCATCCCTTACTCTTAAATGTGAGTCTGTTCTGTGCTTCCGCTTTGTTTAGGCATGGAGGAATCCCTGGGGAATCCCTTATTATGGTGGGCATATCCCTTATTTTCACATCCCAATGTTGACAGGTATGAGTTGTGAATGTACCACAAATCATGTTGCACTATTAGTTAGTAAATACATATTTGGCACAATATCTTGCACAATATTGTTCTGTCTTATGTAAAAGTACTTATACAGTATATTCTGTCTTAGTTTATGTGTATAGTTTAAGTATTTAATAACATGTTAGTTATGTATAGTTTGGTAATTACGAACTAGTATGCTAGTTATGTATAGGTTAAAACAGCTCTTACTTCCAGTATTGTGTTCATATTTAGGATTGTTTATTTTTTTGTAGCACCGTGGTCCTGCGAGACACGACATTACGTTCCACTGTACGTCCACAAGAGGGCAGCACGGTGGCTCAGTGGTTAGCACTGTCGCCTCACAGCAAAAGGTCGCTTTTCCCTAACATAAATTTGGGCAGGTCGCTGGTTCGAGTCCCAGCTGGGCCAGTTGGCATTTCTGTGTGGAGTTTGCATGTTCTCCTCATGTTTGCATAGGTTTCTTCCGGGTGCTCCGGTTTTCCCCACAGTCCACAGATATGCGCTATAGGTCAATTGGGTAAACGAAATCTGCATGGGTGTTTCCTAGTACTGGGTTGCAGATAGAAGTGCATCTGCTGCATAAAACATATGCCAGAATAGTTGGTGGTTCATTCCACTGTGGCAACCCCTGATAAATAAGGGACTAAGCTTGATTTATATTGTTTGTAATATTGTTTCTGACTAGTTTATAAGATGCTAGTACAGACTGGAGCTCTCTCTCTCTCTCTCTCTCTCTCTCTCTCTCTCTCTCTCTCTCCAAAAAAAAAAAAGACAGACTTCACCAAGGCTGATAGCACAGTGTCTGTCTGTCTGGCTTTCTGTGTGGGCGAAAACTGCTTTCATTTCCCCAAAGTAGCTGGAATAAAATCTCTCCAGTGGACTGACTGCACTAAGCAAATTATGGCATTATGATTATGGAAAGCAAATCTAATCCCACACTACAGCAGACAGTTTGGCGGTGGCATCTTCAAGAGTGTCGGAGGGTGACAGAGATGCATGTGGAGCATGAAATATGTCTCCACAATAAGTGCAGACACATATTACAGCAATACATAACACTTTTAAAATGACAAAATACATCTGACATATACTTTTAAGTGCATCTTAGATCTCGCTTTATACATTTGTGCCTGTAGATTTTAATTGCAGTGCATATTTTAAAAGATCACCTTTCCTTAAATGACTTTTTTCCCTTCTGTAATGAGCCATGAATCTCTACTTTAGCAGCACTAACATAAACCAAACTTTACAGTTGTATTTATCTATATTCTAGCTTTATTTAATGACCTGATTTATGAAGTTATAAAAAAAGATTCCCCTAAATCCCCCTCTGCAAAAGGATTCAAACAATGAAACAAGAGTTTTAAACCAGACTTCATCCAATGTTCTGATTCGTGTGCTTAAATGTATGCAAATTAGCACATGCTTAATTAGATAAACCCTTTATTTGCATATTTAAATATAACATCTGGTTATACAAAAACTTTGGTCCCTTTTCACGTGCTTTAACGTGTCTTGCTTTAAATAATCACAGCAATGACATCAGTGTAATAGCACTGTATTATTTTTTAACTCAGCAGGTGAGATGCTGATGTGTTTCTCATTGTATTCTTAATTAAGTTTAGCATTTTTTAGATATGCAAAGGCAAACTTTTTTAATCAACATATCTATCTATCTATCTATCTATCTATCTATCTATCTATCTATCTATCTATCTATCTATCTATCTACCTACCTACCTACCTACCTACCTACCTACCTACCTACCTACCTATCTATCTATCTATACATCAAACTATCCATCCATCCATCCATCCATTCATCCATCCATCCGTCCATCTGACTTTCTATCAATCCATCCATGACATCAGTGTATTAGCACTGTATTACTTTTTAACTCAGCAGGTGAGATGCTGATGTGTTTCTCATTGTATTCTTAATTAAGTTTAGCATTTTTAGATATGCCAAAGCAAACTTTTTAAATCAACATACTGAACTTGGATGCCTGTGGCCCAAAATGACCCATTCTGGCCGAAATTCTGAGCATTGGTAGCCAGGTGTTCATGTGCGAGTGTGTATGTAGACTGTCACTACCAAGTAAACAGACTATATATTATTAAACGTGAAAGACAGTGGCTGCTTTAATTTTTCAGCACACTGGGGGCCCCGGGGCCCGAACTGGCCACTCTCCACCTCTGCAGTTTAATATTATGCGGCGACTTGCACAGAAAGAACAGAGCTTACTAGCTATTTTCTACATTCATTGGTTATGGGAGGACTGTCAGGCTCAAGTTTATGCAAATGAGAGTCAGAAAATGTGCTTGATGGTATTTTGACATTTTAAATATTACTAGAATAAAATGGATCACACATTTGGCTATTTTTTGTGATGACATTTTATCTAGTAAATCAGTAATGCATACCGTACAAATCAGTAAAAATAAAATGTAAAAACGTTTAAAATGTAAAAAAATTAGTGCACAATTTTTAAAACTAATATGATGATGACTCTTTTATTTGACAAAAAATATATATATTTTAATCATTTTAATTGAATAATATAATTACATTTTAAAGTATACACCAATTCAAATTGTATATTTTGGAATTGCATCAATCCATTTCTTTTGATCATAAATTTAAGATTTGCACTATGCACGTTACATTAGCTTATTACTAACCTGTGGAAAGGCTAACATCCAAATCAGGGAACACTTTTTTTCAAGGGTTGGGGCTTGACTATGTTTACATGGACATCAGCAATCTAATTATTTGCCTTAATCTGAATAAGACAATAATATGATTAAGGTCTTTATACAGTATGAGTGTCACATGTTGCAGTGCCCTTTTTTGGATACTTGAGGGCACTAGCTTGTTTTGTAGTTAAACTTCATTTCCTATAATCCTTTGCACTTCTGATTATTGTTACAGCTGTTTCTTGTTTGTTAATTTAGCCCTGTCTTTATAAACCCCTTTGTCTTGTGTTTTTAGTTGCTTTAGGATTTTGTTAGCCCCTCATGTCTGGTATGTTTGTTTGGTTCTCTGGTTTTGTATTTGCAGATTTTTGGATTCTTAATCGTTTTTGTTAACATTCCTACCCTGTTTTTGTAGTTGCTTATTTTTGGATTTTTTGTCAGTTCTTTTGTCTGGACTCATTTGTAGGTTTTTGTATCTTGCTTGAAGTTTCTGTGCAAGATTAGGAACACCTTTGTTTTTGTCAATAAATTGCTGCACATGGATTTTTGTGTTATGTGATTCTCCACCACATGACAATGAGTTGCTTTTTGAATGTTCCCTTTTACGTTATAGTACATAGATTGATTAACATCGTTGTGTCACCACGCTATCCACATTTGCATTTGAGTTTCATGTTATTTTGGGTGTTTCATTTAAAACTTTTCAACTTCACTTTCAATTCGGCAGTTTCACTTTTATTCAGCAACACATCGTTCATGCCCTGTGACAAACTATATAAAACTATATAAAAATATGAAGTAAGGATTGGTGGGAGAGTGTTGTTTTAGAGGAATTTGATACCGCATGCTGAATGGAAAAAAAAAACTTCCTCATTTCATGACGCGGGTGTCTGTGGTCCTTTAAAGGTAATCAAAAATCACTGTTTACATGGTAGACTTTCAATCAGAGTATTGTCTTAATCATATTAAATACATTGAATTAGCGGCCCCTGACCAATGCCAGGAAGTCGGTATTATCATAAAGCTGTTTTATGTATTTTCTATCGTAAGTTGTAAAATCTGTCTATAACCGTTAGGATTTCAATGCTATTATGTACTGATGGAACGTTCCATCCGTACTGCACATGCATGAGGTGGGAGCGCTTCAAAGACACTGCCAGTCTAGTGTTGCAAACTTAATGTCATTTCAGACTCCCCTAGCGCCAAATTTTGTGGTGTTGCAGGAGATTTTTGGAGACTCTTGTATGTCCGTACTATACCGTTCCTACTCTTCTTAATGAGATGCGGGTGATGTCGTCAGCCTCTCCCCCACCTCAGAGCACTCACAGGACACCGGCCCTCTAGAACCGAGTTTGGACACCCCTGCTGTACATGTTAGTTTGAGAACTTGGTTTTTATTTGTAAATTTATTGCTTTTAATTTAACATTAAGATGATAAAGGTTCCTTTAAATAATGAATATATAAAATATAAACATAATATTTATTTAAATACTTTTTAACATGCAGTTTATTTCCCAAAAATGCTGGGGACCTATACCTTGATTTGATTAAGGCCTCCAAATCACTAAGTCCGCCACTGTATATTATATTATAATAAATATAATACACACACAAATATATTACGTCAAAACAAACCTTCGGATGCAATTAATCATGATTAATCTTTTGCCCAGCACTATTAAAAATAAACTTGAACTAATACTTATAGTAAAACTAATAATAATTATAATAATAATGATAACAACATTGCTTAATGTTATTAAAAACATCAAAGTAACTTAATTTTGTAGAAAAAAGAAAGAAAAAGAAAACGCATGTATATTCTGGATCTCTGAAAACAAAGTTAGCATCTTCCCAGCTATTGTGCATATATATGTTAATTGTATTGACCGTGTACTGAAGCCAATCATAGACTATACAACTCGCTGTAAATCATTTTGAACGATATTGATCCAGTTTCACCCACACTATTGGACACACACCGTTTACATGCAGCGGACGTCTTCAGCAAGTGTGTTTAGTTTACTGAATGTGTGTGCGTGTATATGTATATGTATGTGTGTGTGTGTCTGCTCAAGAGGCCTTCAATCTGAGGAACATCTAAATTTGCTACTATTAGACAAAGAGCAGAAACAATCATTCAGGTATAATTGTGGTAATTGCTGTGGCCTGGAGAGAGGGACGGTTGAGGTGAGCGCAGTGGAGATGAATGGAGGACGCTATTATACCCCAGCACCCTTGGCGTTCTCCTATTTTCATTTAAGAGCAGATGAAAATCATTATAGCCGCAAGCATCAGAGTACTTCTAATGGACTTATCATTATTCTGCTATTATATCTACTAATTCTAGTATGCTGCCTTTTTGGACAGGACACACAACGGTCAGTCTCCAGACCCTTTCTTTCATCGCATTCCCTCATAATGGAGGTGATTTTATATTGTCATATGTTTGTGAAGATGTGTGTGTGTTTAAGCCGATTGTGGAAATAAATGAGCATCACGTTTCCTGCTGAAGCCAAATTCATAACTACAAATGTGCAGGATAGTTTGTACGAAAATTAGTATATACTAATGTTTTTCTGACTGTCAAATGTTTCCAAACGTTTTTGAATTTCTTTTAGTTAATCACAATATTAAATATTTCTAAGAATGTTGGAAACCGGTAGCTACTTGACATCCATAGTAAAAAAAATGGTACTATGAATGTCAATGACTACTGGTTTTGTGTTCAACAGAAGTAAACCTCAAACAGGTTTAGGACAAGTGGAAAGGGCTCCCCTAGTGTTGGGATTTACCACTTTTACATTATTAATTATTTAATATTGCAGAAAGGGAATACTACTGTTAAACCCATCTACAGTTAAGCTACTGTAAAGAGGCAAGTTATGGTCACTTGCTGGCTACAGTGCTACCAGTAAACTACCACAAAAATAGAATAAAAAGTCTAACAGTGTATATTCTGCCAGTCTCTATGCAGGTCTGGCAGGTGTATTTTAGCTTAGCTTAGCGTAGATCATTGAATCGGATTAGACAATTAGCATCTTGCTCAAAAGTAATGACCAAAGAGAGTCTATAATTTTACGATTTAAAGCTTGACCTTTCTATATGGACTATAGACTGATGGATATATGAAAAGTTGCCATTTTTTCAAATTGATATGTCTAAAAACTTTATTTACATTCCAGCATAATGATCAAGAAACTTTGCTGCCGTATCATGATAAAAAAAAAAAACATGCAAGTACAATTGAAGTCAATGACTACTGGGTTTGTGTTCACTAAAAGTAAAACTCATACCTGTTTGGGACAAGTGGAGAGTGAGTAAAATTATGCCAGAAATTTTATGTTTGGCTGAACTGTTGCTTTAAGAACACATTTAGTCCATGCACCCAGAAACTGCGCTCACAGTTGAAGGTCATGGCCATTTTTCACTTTGTCACTGCCATAGATCAAGAGTCTACCTCACACCCGCAAACGGACAACTACCTTTACACCCACGCCATTTTATGTCTAGCATGGACAAAGACATTTCTAAGCTTAATATAGCCACAAGCACATTTGACAGCTGATGCAAGAGGACTGGGCATCTGTAAAGGAACACTTCACTTTTTTTCTTTTTCTTTTTGAAAAAGGTTCATTTTACAAGTCTCCTAGAGCTACTGTAAGCTGTTGACTTGAACCATTTATGAAACCATTTAGCTGATATCTTGTTGTGGCGGGGTCACTATTAGCTTAGCTTAGCATAATTCATTGACTTGGATCAGACCATAAGCATTTTGTTAAAAAAATTCAAAGAGTTTGATAATTTGAAAAACAAAATAAATTAAAATAAAATTTAAAAAAAGTTGTACGTTTGCAATGCAAGTTTTCTTATGTAAAATAATGTAAAACAATACAGTATATATATATATATATATATATATATATATATATATATATATATATATATATATATATAATATATATATATATATATATATATATATATTATATACATACATATATATATATATATTATATATATATAATAGATATATATATATATATATATATATATATATATACATATAAATATATATATATACATTATACATATATATATATACATATACATATATATATTATATATAATATATTATCTATATACATATGTATATATATACATATATGTATAATAATATATATATATATACATATATGTATATTATATATCTATATATATATATATATCTATATATATATCTATATATATATACATATATATATATATATCTATACATATATATATATATATATATATATATATATATCTAATATATATATATATATATATACATATATATATATTATATATATATATATCTATTACATATATATATATATATATATAATATATATCTATATATATATCTATATATATATATATATATATATATATATATATACATTACTCTATAGATAATACATATATGTATATATATATATACATATATGTATATATATATATATATACATATATGTATATATATATATACATACATATATATATATACATATATGTATATATATATATACATATATGTATATATATATATATATACATATATGTATATATATATATATATATATATATATATATATATATATATATAGATATATATATATATATATATATATATACATATATGTATATATATATATATATATATATATATATATACATATACATATATGTATATATATATATATATATATATATATATATACATATATGTATATATATACATATATATATATATATATATACATATATATATATACTATATATATATATATATATATATATATATATATATATATATATATATTTATTTATGCTAAATATATGCTGTAACATATAAAAGTGCATTTAATATTAATTAAAATAAAATAAACATCAATTATTAAGAGCATAAATAAAGCGGTTTAATTAATAAAGAATAACTAACTAATAAATAAATAAAAATAAATAAATAAATAAACAGTGGAGCAGTGGGTAGCATGATTGCCTTACATCAAGAAGATCGCCAGTTCGAGCCTCGGCTCGAGTCAGTTGGCATTTCTGTGTGGAGTTTGCATCTTCTTCCCGTGTTCGCGTGGGTTTCCTCCAGGTGCTCCTGTTTCCCCCACAAGTCCAAAGACATGCACTATAGGTGAATTGGGAAGGCAAATTTGTCCGTAGTGTATGTGTGTGAATGAGTGTGCATGGATGTTTCCCAGTGATGGGCTGCAGCTGGAAGGGCATCCGCTGCGTAAAACATTTGCTGGATAAGTTGGCGTTCATTCCACTGTGGCGACTCCAAATTAAAAAAGGGACTAAGCCGAAAAGAAATGAATAAATGAATGAAAATAAACATCAATTATGTAGAACATAAATAAAGCTGTTCAATAAATAAATAAATAGACCGTTTTTACAAGTATTTCAGATAAAAATAAAGCAATTTGTATAAATATTCCATAATAAGCTTTTACTTTTTCTGGCCTTATTCCTTCACAACATGCACAGCATTCTTCGTAACTCCTTAAAATACTCATTTACTTCCTAAATTAATACAGCTAATTTATTTATTTATTTATTTTTTGGCATTAGCAGCATTGAGTTTGTGCAGGCTGGGGGTTCTTGTGGTTTTTGGAAAAGAAATGGTAAAGATTTTGAGCAGCAAGGCCAGACTAATCCTTAATTCACCCTTAATGAGCTTCTAATGAAGAAAGCGTTTCCCATTACGCTGCGTGTGGTTCGTGTACTGAACAGAAAGCGCAAGGACTAAGAGAAACGATCGCCTGCTGATTTTGGCTCATATCAGAAGACTTATTGACCGTCAGCAAGACAGCATTACAGTGTACTAATGAGGCCAGCATGAGCCCTACCATGCCAAAGCCAATCCAGAGCAAACACACTGTGCAGTCCAAGCCAGCATGGCCTGAACATACCGAGCTGCGACTGTAGCCTCAGGTATCTGAGCGGAGATCAGAGATCAGATGCACTTCTGCCCTCATATGAGCTTTAGTCCACCATACGCCAACCTCTCGCTCAATAGCTCACCAGCTGCCAATATACTTGTAAACTCAACAGGACCAACCACCATCAGACAGGGAGTAACAGGTAGAACTCGATGAAGACCTGTTGCAGCACTACTGCAGAGCATGCCCTTTCTTAAAGGAATACTCCATTTAAAAGTAAAGGCTAATTTTACAACTTCCCTAAAGTTAAACAGCTGAGTTTTACCATTTTTTAGGCAGTCAAAGCAAAGCAAGGCAAGTTTATTTATATAGCACATTTCTGGTTATTCAAAGTGCTTTAAATAAACAAGAATAAAAGAAACAAGAAAAAATAAATAAATAAAAACAGATTAAAATATGTTAAAACAGGTTATAAAAGAATGAAAAAGAAAAGAAAAACATAATAGTGCGATCTCTTAATACATTCAGCTGATCTCTGGGTCAGCACTCTTAGCTTAGCTTAGCATAGATCATTGAATCATATTAGACCATTAGCATCTCCTTCAAAAATAACCATATAGTTTTAATTTTAAATAATTTTTATTTTATTAAATTTTTGGACATATTGACAATAGAGCACGGCTCATATTCTCAATTATATATATATATATATATATATATATATATATATATATATATATATATATATATATATATATATATATATATAAAGTTGAAGTCAGAATTATTAGCCCTCATATTTTCAATTATCATTTATATAATATTTATTTATATTTACCTTTCTATTTATATATTATTTATTACATTTCCAAATACGAATGACTGATGAAATATGTTATCAGTAACAGGCACGGCTACATCATCAAACCAAACCAAACACAAATAAAACCAAACCAAACCAACAAAAATAAAATAAAATAAAACAAATGAAAGTAAAATATTGAGCAGCATATAGGAGAAGCAATCTTTATTCGGAGATAATAATAATAATAATAATAATAATAATAATAATAATAATAATAATAATAATGAACAACAATGCCCACAGCTACACGACAAACAGAAATAGGCTACTCCAAAAACTCAAGAAATGAAGAAAAACAAAAAGTACTGAAAGCGTATGGATTTGTATGTGAACATATTCATCTTACACTGTCTGTGTCGGTCTCTTTGTCTCTTTTCTCTAGGAGCAGCTGCTCTATCAAAGAGGCCAATTTTCCTGACACCTCCATTAACTGGCCTGTCGATCTCCTGCTTGGTCCCGCCCCCTCCGCGCCCTCTCTCCACCTGAGTGACGATGTCATTAGCGGAATGCGTGTTGATTGACAGCTCTCTCGGCCAGTCAGTCCATCAGTGCGCACGTGATTGACAGCTCCAATGACCCCATCATTCTGTTTCACACTTCCAGAAATGCGCGCTCTCCTCGCGGCTTGAGATGCGCGGACACGCTATCTGGGTTTTTTAAATTCGACATCTTCATTTCCACCAGAGAACTTTGCAAATGAGGTAAAGTTACGATGGAAAGAGTGTGAGAGGAAAGAGAGTCGTCATCGTTTTGTAGTTGTTTTTTTGTGTGCTGCCCTCTGTAGGAAAGGATTAAAATAACTGACCTGGAAATGTGTTCAGGTTCATTATGCTGTAGAAAATTAATTAATTAGTTTATTATTCACTTTTTTAATAACTCTATATGCGAATAAATAATTATAATAAATTGCACATAAAATGTAATTACATGGCCAAATAAAATATTAAAAATAATAATTATGTATTATTACATATGACGTATATAATAAGTATCATTATTCACTTTTTATATAATATTTTTTATTATTCACTTTTTTAATAACTCTATATGCAAATAAATAGTTATAATGAATAGCACATGATATATAATTACATGGCCAAATAAAATATGAATAACAATAATTATGTATGATTACATATGACGTATATAATAAGTATCATTATTATTTTTATTATTTTTTTTTTATTATTATTATTATTATTATTATTTTTATTATTATTATTATTAATAGTAGTAGTAGTAGTAGTAGTAGTAGTAAAAATATTTTATATTCACTTTTTATATACTATTTTTTTAATATTCACTTTTTTAATAACTCTACATGCTAATAAATAATTATAATAAATAGCACATGAACTATAATTACATGGCCAAATAAAATATTAATATAATAATAACATAATTTTACATATAACATATATAATAAGTATTATTATTGCTATTATTATAGATGATTAGTATTGTTGTTATTGTGACAACAATAATAATAATAATAATAATAATAATAATAATAATAATAATAATAATAATAATTAATAATAATTATGATGATTATGATTATGATGATGATGATGATGATAATAATAATAATAATAATAATAATAATAATAATAATAATAATAATAATAAAATTACATCTACATAAAATAATTTTAATTGTAAATATACTTTATATATGTTATGATATAATTATGTATTTTATAAATTTAATTAGTTATCTATAAATCATATAATTTATATAAATTACAAACAAAAATAAACAAATAAAATATAAAGAAATTCAAATTAAATAATACAAGTACTTTCAATATTATTCAACTTATATTTATATTAAAAAATAAATGTAATTGTTTTACAATAGCCTTTTTAACTTTACTTACTACAGTACATAAATAGAGAATACACATGTATAAAATCAAAAAAATATATATATATATAAAATTAAATTAAATTAATTTAAGATATTACTGGGGACACTGGTTCACTAGTGAAACATATGGAATGTGTGCATTCTCTTTGTTGACTTGTTTCTCACATCCAGAAATCATGTTGCTGCTACAAAACATCTGGCAACACAGGACATGCAAACACTAAGACCAGCTAAACGCGCGCGCGTGTGTGTGTGTGTGTGTGTGTGTGTGTGTGTGTGTGTGTGCGTGTGTGTGTGTGTGTGCGTGCGTGCGTGCGTGTCTGAAGACAAGCAGGTTCTGAGAATAGACCTGGTGCTAATGAATGAGAGAATCACACTTTCACATGCAGACATAAAAACGGCACACATAGCACACACTTATGAGGAGCATGCAGATTTCATAAGAAAGTAAATCAGCAATTAGACACAGCTTTATGTTCTTCAAAAAACAGCTTTAGGGATGAATCATAGACGTCGATTTGTAAACATAAATCAGAACAACCTGATAAAAGCTCTGCTGCCAGCTGTCCGAAACAGATTTGTTTAGAAAGTGTGTGTACTGTATAAGCACAACCACCTGCCTGAGGAGAAATAAAGGTCAGCTTTATGAAAATGGAAAATTAGGAAAAATTTCTCAATCTGTCATCGATTTTAACTTTCATATTTGAAAATAAATTATTAAGAAAATAGTATATTTAAACAGTAGCATGTAGCTTTCAAATATTGTTTGAGAAGTTGGTACCAATCCGAGTAGAAATGTACTACTGAGTGTACTAAATGTACTATTATGAATGTTTTACTTGAAATAGGGATACACCAAAAGAAAATTCTGGGGCAAAACCAAAAAAAAAAAAAAAGTCAAATAATCAATTTAAAGGATATAATTTTACTAACTTTTAAAAAGTCAATTTATCTCTTTAAATGTTACAAGTTTACTCTTTTTAAGTTAATTATTCAATTTAAATGCTACAGGTTTAATTTTTTTTTTTACATTTTTTTTACTATTCATTTTCATTAATTAAAAGTGACATATTTTACTTATTTTTAAGGTAAATTCAATTATTAGCTTTAAAGGTTAAATGTTTACCAACTTTACCAACTCTAAACTCTAAACCTTTTTAAAAGTCAATTCATTTCTTTAAAAGTTAGACGTTTACTTTAAATGTAAAGTCAATGAGTCACTTTGAAAGTTAGAGGTTTACTCACTTTTTTTAAAGTAAAGTCAGCTAATCACATTAAAAGTGACATATTTACTCACTTTTTTACAGTAAATTAATTGCTTTCAAAGTTACATGTTTACTCACTTTTTTAAAGTCATTTGCTTTGAAAGTTAGAGGTTTACTCGCTTTTTAAAAGTTCAATCAACTAATCAATTTAAAAGTTGCAAATTTACTCACTTTTTAAAAGTAAAGTCAATTAATCACTTTAAAAGTTACATGTTTACTCACTTTTTTAAAGTCATTTGCTTTCAAAATTAGAGGTTTACTCACTTTTTAAAGTAAAGTCAACAAATCACATTAAAAGTGATATATTTGTTCACCTTTTTAAGGTAAAGTCAATTAATCGCTTTAAACGTAAAATCTTTACCAACTTTATCAACTTTAAAACTTTTTAAAAGTCAATTCATTCATTCATTCATTCATTCATTTTCTTTTCGGCTTAGTCCCTTTTTATTTATCCGGGGTCGCCACAGCGGAATGAACCACCAACTTTTCCAGCACGTTTTTACACAGCATATGCCCTTGCAGCCGCAACCCATCTCTGGGAAAAAGTCAATTCATCGCTTTAAAAGATAGAAGTTTACTTCCTTTTTAAATGTAAATTCAATGAATCGTTTTAAAAGTTAGAGGTTTATTCACTTTTTTAAAGTAAAGTCAACTAATCACTTTAAAAGTTACATGTTTACTCACTTTTTAACCTTAAGTTAACTAAATGCTTTGAAAGTTACAAGTTTACTCACTTTTTAAAGTGAAGCAAATTAATTGATTCAAAAGTTACAGGGTTTAAAGTCAACTAATCACTTTTTAACTTACACAATTACTCACTTTTTAAAAGTTGAAGCAATTAATTGCTTTAAAAAGTGAGTAAACCTGTAACTTCCCAAGTGATTGACTTTAAAAAAGTGAGTAAACCTGTAACTTTCCAAGTGATTGACTTTTAAAAAAGTGAGTAAACCTGTAACTTTTAAAGTAAAGTCAACTAATCACTTTAAAAGTTGCAAGTTTACTCACTTTTTCATAGTAAAGTCAATTAATTGCTTTTAAAAGTGAATGTTTACCAACTTTAAAACATACAAGTTTACTCACTTTTTAGGTCAATTAATCACAAGACTATTTAGAGACTAATTTAAATTCATCCCCTTTCCTGTGCATTATACATAGACATTACAGTGCAGAACAGCAGAGTCACAACTATAAATGACACATTTAAAAAAAAGTCAACTGTGTTTGTTAAAAAGTATGCCTGTGTGATCCTATATCCCAATCCAGGGGTCTCTTCAGAGCTATTCGTGTCTTCAAAAACCCAAAGAACAGTTAATGAAAATGACACAAATGACAGCCGAACAGCTGCTTTAGGGAAAACGCAGCTCTCGGGAGCAGAGAAAACAATTAAAAAGCTGGAAAACTTGCAGAACTTCTTTTCTCATCTTTCCCTGTGGTCTTCTTGATTTTAAGGTGGCCGTGATTTGGAGAAGAATGAGTCTGTGAGTATGAGATAGCTTTGTTCCTGCGGTAGGGAGGTTTCCAACAACTACAAATTGTCACGCATGACTTGGCTGCAATATTAGGGAGCGAAAATAACATCTGTGCAAAGAAAAATCAATAAATATGCATCTGGTCTGAAGTGATACATTCTAGAGGAAATCCAATGCAGTGCAGTAGAACAATTCACAGCAAAATAACCATACATGTGGCTCTTAACACTAGTTTACATGTTCTTAATGTACTAATCACTCTCAAAGAAAAGCTCTGTAAGGCACAGCGTGTCGCTTTAATTGAATACAGTAATGCATTATATTTTATACTTCATACATTTTTTAATGGATTTAGATTTTTATTAACAGTTCATATGCATATACAGTTGAAGGCAATACTATTAGCCCTCCTATGAAATGTTCTTCTGTTTTAAATATTTACAGTGCTGCACTGTAAAAACGTGTTGTTCCAACACAAATCAATTAAGTTAACACATTTCAGTTGATTAAACATAAAACAGTGAACAAATCCCAAGAATTGTGTTGTTTTAGCTCATTTTAAATTAGTGGTTTAAACAAGAAGCAAAATATTATTTTTGAGTGAGACGAGATTATATGCACTTTTTGCATTGAGAGGCGCATCTTTTGAATGATTTACTTACGGCCATGAGCGTTTTTGACGGCTGCTTATGCGCCCTTTGTGCCTCATGTTTTAACCACCTGCTGCGCCTCACGTTTGTGCCGTTGTGCTCTGTGCACTTGCAGTTGAAAAAAAGTAAACTCTGAGCAGAAAAAGCGTGTTACTTCAGTCGCGTATTTACATTCTCCAATCAAGTGAAAGCAGAGGCGGGGTTTCCATTGAGGTGACAGCAGTGTTTATGTTTTCAAGACAACAATGGAGACTTTGAAGTTTACTGAAGACTTTTGAAGGATACTGTTTTGAGTTATGCAGAGCAGACTTCACAGATCTTGAATATCACAATATTATTAAATATTAAAATTATACCAATATCAACAGCAATACTCTCGCACAATACACAGCTGATTTAGTCATTGTCTAGCAACATAAAAAGCGCACCACGCTTCTTTTTTCTTGTCAACAAAAAGGCAGTGAGGTGTGCCTCATGTTTTCAAAACAGAGTAACATGATCTATGTGATCGGCTCCTAATCAGGTAAATTACTATATTAATTATATCATAGTAAACTAACTAAACTATAGCAATCTTCTGTAAAATGAAATATAAGCGAATGACAAAAGGGTCAACTATGAGATTGTTTTCTGTATCATTTAGTTGTTGTTGTTTTTTGCATAAACACAGGTGTATTTATATTTTAAAAGTTTTAGATTTAGATTTTTATATTGTTTTAATTAATATATTCTCTTGTTTTTAACATGTTAAAGTTAAAACATTAAACTTTTTGATTTTTGATTTAGTTCTTTCCAACTTAGTGCATCATTTTTGTTTTTGCTGGTTTTGTAAAGTTCATTTATTTCAGCTGTAATATAATATAATATAATATAATATAATATAATATAATATAATATAATATAATATAATATAATATAATATAATATAATACAATATAATATAATATAATATAATATAATATAATATAATATAATATAATATAATATAATACAGGCTGGTGGTTTATTTTACTGTGGCGACCCCTGATTAATAAAGGGACTAAGCTAAAAAGAAAATCAATGAATGAATAATACAGGCTGCGCAGTGGCTCTGGTTAGCCCTGTCGCCTCACAACAAGAAGTTTGCTGATTCAAGTTGGCATTGCCGTCAACCAGTTGGCGTTTCAGTGTGGAGCTTGTATGTTCTACTCATGTTCGCATGGGTTTCCTTTAGGTGCTCTGGTTTTCCCCACAGTCCAAACACATGTGGTATAAATTGGCCTTAGTGTATGAGTGTGTGTGTGTGAATGTGTAAGTGTGTTTCCCAGTACTAGGTTGCAGCTGGAAGGGCATTCACTGCATAAAACATATGACGGAATAGTTGGCGGTTCATTCCGCTGTAGGAACCCCTGATAAACAAGGGACTAAGCCGAAGGACAATGAATGAATGACAATATAATATATAATTACGTATATATATATATATATATATATATATATATATATATATATATATATATATATATATATATATATATATATATATATATATATATATATATAGTGATAATTATAATATAATATAATGTTTTTTCTTTTAGACAAAAAAACAAACAAATAACAACAATAAAATGAAAACAACGAAAACACAGACATAACGCAATTACAACAAATATAAAACAACAACAACAGCAACACAGACATAATGCAATCACATATCAATGTGAACATCCCCTGAGTTTTCCCACCAGCCCGACAAATCCACAGAGAATACTATTTTTTTTTTACTGCGAGACCGCTGACCTAAAAAGTAACATGCCACCACAACAAATCTCCAATGAGCTCTGCGCGATCACAGAAGCATCTGGCCACAAATGACAGAGGAACGTTCCGCTGCGTTCCTGATGATCTCTCTGTCTCATGATAGCCTGAATGATAAACTTCGAAACAAGCATCTAATGACATTGCAAAAAGCAGCTCTGCTTGCATCATGTACTGCAATCGATCAGCTCTTTCTCCAGATGACGTAAGGCCGTTTTCAGCATCATGACACAACAGGCCAATGAGTAAAGTCAAGGACTCGACTGTGATGAGCCATAATGAATAACAAATGTAGTGAGTTCACGGCCGTGTCAGCTATTAAGATTACGCAAGTGGAATTAAACGCTGGTTTGAAGATCTCTGACCTTCAGTGGCAGATTAGAAGGAGGACCGATAAAAATCAGACTTGTGTCCTGTCATATTGAGTCCTGCATGTACACATATTTTCAAACAGACAAGACTGAAGGTCATGGCGATCCCTCACCTCACGCCTGTGCCATTAAAGACGCTCAGAAAAACACAAACACACGTTGCATTATGAATTCAGACAGCATGTAGCCTAAGGTGTAGAAGTGCATAATACTGCAGGATGCAAACAACAGCAGCAGAGCATCAGCAGCCTGCTGGAGGCATTTGCTCTGTACTAAAGGGCAAAAAGGGCATTTCAGTGGAGTTAACTGTGCAGGAGTCAGAAAGAGGAGGTTAAGAGAACATACAGTTTCAGAGACAAATACATACCTAACTGTGTGATGGCATGTATAATAATAATAATAATAATAATAATAATAATAATAATAATAATAATAATAATAATAATAATAATAATAACTATAATTATTATTATTATTGTGGGGGCTGCATGGTGTAGCACATGTGGGTAGCACATTCGCCTCACAGCAAGAAGGTCGCTGGTTCGAGCCTCGGCTGGGTCAGTTGGCGTTTCTGTGCGGAGTTTGCATGTTCTCCCCGAGTTGGAGTGGGTTTCCTCTGGGTTCCCCCACAAATGCAAACACATGCGGTACAGGTTAATTGGGTATGATAAATTGTCTATAGTGTATGTGTGTGATATAGTGTGCATGGATTTCCCAGTGGTTTCCCAGTGATGGGTTGCAGATGGAAGGGCATCCGCTGTGTAAAACATATGCTGGATAAGTTGGCGGTTCATTCCGCTGTGGCGAACCCAGATTAATGGAGGAACTAACCCGAAAATGAATGTATGAATGAATGATTATTATTGTGTGAGTACAAATAAACAAATACATAAATAATTTAAATACATGGAACTGCATAAGTTTGCTTAAGGAAACTGTTTTATAAGCCAAATAAATAACTAATTGTGCACAGCATCTAAAATAAAATGCAATATCCAATCACCCACCTAACCATCCAACCAACTATCCAACTAACCAACCAACCAAACAAACAAACAAACCGACCATGCATTCAACCAAACCAACCAACCAATCAACCTAGCAACCACCCAAGCAACCAACCATCCAGCCAACCATCAAACCAACCAAGCAACAAACCAACCAAACAACCAACCATCCATCAAACCAACCAACCTACCACACAAGCAACCAACCATGCAGCCTACCATCAAATCAACCAAGCAAACCAACTAACCACCCAGACAACCAACCAGCCAACCAAACCGACCGACCAATCAATCAACCAAACCAACCATCTGTCCAACCAAACCAAATCAATCAACCAACCAACCAAACAAACCAACCAACCAACCAACCACCCAAGCAAGCAACCAACCAATCAAACCAACCAACCAACCAACCAACCACCCAAGCAAGCAAGCAACCAACCAACCAACCAATCAAACCAACCAACCAACCAACCAACCAACCAACCAACCAACCAACCAACCAACCAACCAATCAACCACCCAAGCAAGCAAGCAAGCAACCAACCAACCAACCAACCAACCAACCAACCAACCAACCACCCAAGCAAGCAAGCAACCAACCAACCAACCAACCAACCAATCAAACCAACCAACCAACCAACCAACCAACCAACCAACCAACCAACCAACCAACCAACCAACCAACCAACCACCCAAGCAAGCAACCAACCAATCAACCAACCAACCAACCAACCAACCACCCAAGCAAGCAACCAACCAATCAACCAACCAACCAACCAACCAACCAACCAACCAACCAACCAACCAACCAACCAACCAACCAACCAACCAACCATTTTTTTAAAAAACTTTTTACTGACAGAATCACAAAACAATTTCTATTCATCATTCCATATTCCATTCAAGGACAAACAGACAGTGACAATCAAAGATAAAGATAAATGTTCCATTCTTCAAGTTTCTGAATAAGTGAATGTGAAAAATGTCAAATTTGGCACAAAATGTGGTTTCCAGTTGCTGCAGTCATAAAGCGAGGCGGCTGCTCCACCTGAAGCAGAGCCAAGTAACTAACAATTAACTGAACAAAAGTCTCAATACTTCCTGAACAGGCATGAGGTGTGACACACAGATAAAGACTCACACGAGCGCACAAAAAAACTCGAACACGAACATTCGCCATCAATGTGAAAGCCAGACAAGCAGCGGGACTCTGCCTTTCAATGACCCATTGCTTTTCCGTTCGCGGAGCCTTTCTGATGCAGATGAAGTCCTAATGGATTTTTCAGATGCATTATTCTTGCCGCTTCTGCGTTTTGCTTTGTGACAAAGGACAAAATGCTTTCTATCAGGCGAGCGACTAGACGACTTGGAGATCTTTGAAAAGCGTAAAGAGGTTTGCGTCTTTGGATTTTGGGTCACACGCAAGGTCCTGTTCAAAGTTGTGCTAACACAGATGTATTCACACATACATACATACACACTACTCTGGACCCAAAAGTCTGTCTCATTTCCCAGAGTCTTTTGCCAGCATTTTTTCCGCTGCCCGTTTTAACTGCAAAACCCTGTCTGAACTTATCCAGGCTCGAACAGATGTTCAATAAATGCCTAAACTCAGACTATGAAAGGGAAATTCATCATCTCTTTAAGCAACGTGACATGAACTACTAAAATGTTCATACAGGCCCAGAAAAAAAAAAAATCACGTATGGTCAACAGCTTAATGTTGCGCTTTGTATGCTGTGGCAGTTTTTAACAAATTCATTATTTGGCAGAACGCTTTTATACGGTAACAAAAAGTGGTGTAAAAAAAAAAAAAATGAATATAAAGAAAGAAAGAGTTATCACTGTACCACAACTTAACTGAAGTATTAAATTTTATTAATGTATTTACAGTTATTAACACTAATAATAATAACTGAAATAATAATAATAATAATAATAATAATAATAATAATGACATCAATAATAAAAAATATATTTATTTTAAAACTAATTTAAAATAGCATATGATATTTTAAATCTCTTTTTATTCATAAATAAATAATACAAAGTGGTAATAAACATAAGTTTAGTAATATTAAAATGATTAATATTAACATTAATAATAATAATATATTTTAACTAAGTTAAAATAGCATAACTGTGACAAATTAAATCTCTCGTTATTTATAAATAAATAAATTTTGTTTTTTCTCAAAAAAATTATAATGTATTCAAATAACAATAATTTATTCAAATAATAATAATAATAATAATAATAATAATAATAATAATAATAATAATAATAATAATAATAATAATAATAATAATGACAGCAATAATATTAATTTTAAAACTAATTTAAAATAGCATAACAGTGATTTTTTTTACCTATCTTTATTCATAAATAATTGAACAATTTGCATTAGAACTTGATATATTTTAATATTAATAATAATAACAATAATAATAATAATAATAATAATAATAAATAATGATCACTGCAATTCTACCAAAGTTAAGTATCATTAAAATTATTAATATTAATCATAAAAGACACATAATAGTTATAGCAGTAATAATAATAATAATATTAATAATAATAACAGAGGTGCTTTAAATCTCTCATTATTAATAATTAAAATAAATAATGTAATTAAAAAAATAATGATTCAAATAATAATAATAATAATAATAATAATAATAATAATAATAATAATAATAATAATAATAATAATAATAATAATAACATCAACATCATGGTGGCGAAGTGGGAAGCATGATCGCCTCACAGCAAGAAAGTTGCCGGTTCCAGCCCTGGCTTGGATGAATAAAATGAATAAATGAATGAATGAATAAATGAATGAATAACACCAGTAGAGAAATATGACCATATTTCTACCATAACATCTAACGTAAGCAGTATTATAAATATAAAAAGTAACATTATTATTAATAATAACATTAATAATATACAGTTGAAGTCAGAATTATTACCCCCCCTTTGATTTAGTTTTTTTTTTCTTTTTTAAATATTTCCCAAATGATGTTTAACAGAGCAAGGAAATTTTCACAGTATGTCCGATAATACTTTTTCTTCTGCAGAAAGTCTTATTTGTTTAATTTCGGCTAGAACAAAACCAGTTTTAAATTTTTTAAAATCCATTTTAAGGTCAATACTATTAGTCCCTTTTAAGCTCTTTTTTTTCCGATAGTCTACAAAACAAACCATCGTTATAGAATAACTTGCCTAATTAACCTAACCTGCCTAGTTAAGCTAATTAACCTAGTTAAGCCTTTAAATGTCACTTTAAGCTGTATAAAAGTGTCTTGAAAAATATCTAGTCAAAGTATTATTTACTGTCATCATGGCAAAGATAAAATAAATCAGTTATTATGTTTATGTTATGTTATTATGTTTATGTACTATTATGTTTAGAAATGTGTTGAAAAAAATAAACAAGAGGGGCTAATAATTCAGGGGGGCTAATAATTCTGACTTCAACTGTACATTT
>NC_079446.1:39166683-39226683 GCF_903798145.1 Danio aesculapii
CTGCGGTTTGTGTGGGTCCTAATGTTCCAGTATAGTGATGGGGACTCTATACTGCTCAGAGAGCGCCATCTTAGGAATGAGAAGTTAAACCGAGGTCTTGACTCTTGACTCTTAAAATTCCCAGGATGTCTTTTGAAAAAGAGTAGGGGTTTAAGCTTGGCATCCTGGCCAAATTTCCCCACTGGCCTCTGTCCATCATGGTCTCCTAACTATCCCCGTATCATAATTGGCTTCATCATTCTGTCTACTCTCCACCAATCAGCTGGTGTGTGGTCTGGCGCAATATGGCTGCCATTGCGTCAGGTGGATGTTGCACACTGCTGGTGGATGAGGAGATTTCCAGCCAAAATTGTGTAAAGTGCTTTGAGTGACCAAAAAAGACCTATACAAATGTAAAATATAATTCTTATTATTATTAAACTTGTACCCAACTTTACCCGTATCCAACCACAATAGTAATATAAATATTTTCAATACAATATGAACACACTAATTATATTGTATTACATAATATCTCTTATGTTTTAATGCAAGAACCAAGTAGTTAAGGCCACTGGGACTGCATCTTGCACTGAATGCTAGCAGAAATGGGATTGATGGGATCAAGACAACTATTGTACACTACAAAGACAAACTTTTGGCTAGGCGGCACAGTGGCTAGTACTGTCACCTCACAGCAAGAAGGTCGTTCGAGTCTCAACTGGGCCAGTTGGGATTTCTGTGTGGAGTTTGCATGTTCTCCGTGTGTGGGTGGGTTTCCCCCCGGGTGCTCCAGTTTCCCCCGCAGCCCAAAAACATACACTATAGGTGAATTGAATAAACTAAATTGGCTGCAGTGTATGCGTGTGGGTCAATGCGAGAGTGTATGGGTGTTTCCCAGTACTGTGTTGCAGCTGGAAGGGCAAATGCAAGAATAGTTGGTGGTTCATTCCGCTGTGGGAATCCCTGATGAATAAAAATCTAAGCTGAAGGAAAATGAATGAATGACTTATTGGCTATATAGGTGTCATATACTTGACGGCTGGCAAGTATTAACTTTAAGCCATGCATATAAAGCTACAAGCAGGCCATTGGATATCTGAAGTGATTTACGGATTTAGCATGTGCCGAAGTGTCCTTGGTATCGTCAAAGCCGATGAACAGCTCATAGCACAAGCTAAGAGTGTTCAGATGCCTGTGTGCTTATGGGAAATAACCTCAGCTGGCCTTTCAACATGCCGCCAATTTCCCTCAAAGCTGGAGAGAGCCAAACGCATGACAATACATAATCTCTGCCCCATAAACAAGAAGTTCCAGCCTGAAAGGAGCGCGCGTTAGCTAGCGTGAGCTTCAGAGCCGTCGCCTGAAGCCAAACACAAGGCAGAAGCGCAGACTGAATTTCTGCATCTGAAAGTCAAGAAACCACAACAACAGGGTGAGAAACTACAAAAAAAAGGCAACATGAAATTACAGCTGGAAATGAAGAAAAAGAGTTGTGTGGAGAAGACAGGTAACCTTTAGCATCTAGCGCTCCCCCGGGGCACACACATTCACGCATTTAAATGCCAAGTACAGCACAAAAGATGCCAGGCGCTGTTGAAATATGCTGCATGAACCATATGTTGACACGGCTTTGAGGTGCGACATCTGTCACGCTTCAATCATACAGAGGAAAAACTGAGGATTGTTAGTCCTGCCGCATGGATGCTTCAAAACGTAGCTGTCAGAAAAAAAAAATGGCCAGGTCTGTCAATGTTGTTTGGCTGTTATGAAGGCAACCGTAGAGTACCATTTCTCCTCTGATTTCACTCTCAGACACAAGAGATGGTTGTGCTCTAAATAATGTATCTCAGTGATCAGATGTGAGAAGTGGGATTTCTTGTTAAAATTTTAAGTTTTTATAGAGTGCAACAGTCCGGTTCTGGAACTCATTTCTTTTTTTTCCATAGGGAAATTGAAGCTCACTGTTCCACAAAAGGGATAAAAGAGATGTAAAATATAGGTAAAACTATGTGATTGTGATGGAGTTTCTTCTACGCTTACTTTTGAAAACACTATTGGTTGGGTGTAGGTCAGTAGTTTGCTCAGAATTATTTACATTAACCTGAATAAGACAGTAATATGATTAATATGATTAATATGATTATGTTCCTTTTATGTTCCCAATTAACATCATTACATCACCACGGTGGTATCCTCCATTTTATGTTTCCTCCAGAGTTTCATGTAATTTTGGGTGTTTCAGTTGAATGGCAGCAGTTTTACATTCATTTAGCAATATTTTATTCATGCCTTCTTGAAAAACTCTGAGGTTGTGGATGAGAGCATGAGAGTGTGTTCGGCAATGGTGATGGAGTATGTGATGAGTCTCCAGTAGTTCACTTGGAGATTTGTGTGTCTGTGGTCCTTTACTGACTCGGTATGTGCAAAGAATACAATGTCAAACTTCAAACTTCATGGATATCTTTTGCAAAATGTGTCGTAAAAGTCCTACACGACAGTAATAGTTTGATTGTTTAGATGTCTGTACTGTACTTCAATAATGTGACTAAAATAGGAATACTCCATATGTATTAATTCAAATTGTGTTTACTACGATTATGACTTTAGTTGGATAAAGGTCTTCAAAAATCTCTGTTTACGTGGCAGACTCTTAATCAGAGTATTGTCTTAATCATAGTATTGGTGTAAACGTACTGAGTGATCTGTTTGGCAAACGCCACCTTCTTCTGGACATTCGCAAAAAAGAATGTGTACTGAAACATATCACTAAACATATCCTAAATAATATATTTTTAATTTTTAAAAATGCTGTATAGTGGATCTGTCAACATTCAACGAGACTTGGCCAGAGCAATGTATTTTTCATTTCACAAAAACGCTGAGCCACATCAACTCATTTTCAATGAGTACAATTGACTGCATGTGCTTTTCTTGAACATATGTATTGGCATTAAATCAAATGATTATAAAACAATTGTGTTTATAATCAGAATTTGAGCAATCAAAAACTGCATTACCCATGATTCTGCACAGAACATTTCACCAATTAGAAAGTTACAGTGTGCAAAGGGTGTGGAAATAGATATTTAGCTCTGCCCACTCCCATGAAAAACTGTGAAACAGACATAACCTCAATTTAATTAGTATTTTACTACAAGTATATATTTTACTACAAGTATGTTTTGATATTTATTCTTTTATTTGATTAAAATAATTCATTAGCAAAAGCTGATAATTCAATTCATACAGTTTTTGTTCATAAAAAGAGAAGGCAAAAGTACACACATCCTTTACTCAAGTAGAAGTACAGATACTCATGTTTAAAATGACTCTGGTAAAAGTTACTGACTACACTTTTGTACTTAAGTAACAGTAAAGAAGTACAGCCTGATATATGTACTTAAGAAAAAAGCATTCATTACTAGGTTGTAAAAGCCAGCGTGCAATGACAAAAAAATATATCGATTGAACCAAAAAGGCATTCAAATTGTGCAATGACAAGAAATAATATAGACTGCGCCCCAAAACACAATAAACGAAAGCAACAAGTACGATTTAAAAAATGTAAGGTGTAGAAAGTACAGATATTTGTCTTAAAATGTAAGGAGTAATAGCAAAAAGTTGTCATAAAAATAAATAGAATAAATAGAATAGAATTTATAAAAATAAACAGATTTCCAGCAAGCAAAACGTGTTAAGATAGATATTTAGCTTCACCCATTCCCTTGAAGCACAACACATTATGTAATCGAAAAGTATTTTTTTAGAAGTCTTCCTTTCTAAGTCTTGCAAACACAGAATCTGCTTTACTCTAATGTAATGTGAGTATCTAGCAGCCCAGAAAGAGCCGGTTCAATCTACCATACATTAGTTTCAGTCATGCACTTGCTGCAAAACACAAATCTTAAAGTTTCCATGAACATGCTTTTTTTTATACTTTGGGGATTTCTCTGCTTCTCCTTTTCTTCCACTTTCTGCGAACCATCAAAACAAACAGTTTTATTTATTTAATACTTTTTCTCACCCAAAAAGTGATTCAGCGTCTCCCCCCAGCTGGCTTCAGAACTTCAAAGACTGCACCGGCAGCTCAATCAATTAAAAATTAATTAAAAACAGGTTTCCTGATGTGAGGGAATGGCATTTTCTTCAAGTTAACAAGCTATCTATTTTTTTTTTATTTAAAAGATTGTTGAACAAGATATAAAATGTAGAAGTCGAAAGCTCATTTTAAATGACATTTTAGTCATAACAGTAATTATCAAATTTAATCACTGTCCATTTAAATAACTGCTTTAATCATTTATGAAGTCAGTAACATTGGTATTCTAATGTGAGCAGATTACAATAATAAACTGTTCAAATTACTTACATTATAATTATGCCTTTTTCAACTTTTCATATTGATATTTTAATGCAAAAAGCATTAAGAAGATCTGCATTTACACTGACAAGGAAGTTCGTTTCTGTATTGAAAGCTACCAAATTTTAAACTGTATAATTCACTGACAAGAAAGAAATATCTTTTACATGACATATGATAATAATAGTTGAGATAATAATTGTTAGCCATATCACCCTGCAGCCCAAGAGCAGTTACTCACTGAAGCTAAGCAGGGCTGAGCCTTGTCAGTACCTAGATAGGAGACCACATGGGAAAACCAGGTTGTTGTTGGAAGTGGTGGCACCCAGCAAGGGGCACTTAACCTGCGGTCTGTGTGTGAGTCTTAATGCCCCAGTAAAAAGTGAAAGGGACACTATACTGTTAGTGAGTGCCATCTTTCAGATGAGACGTTAAACTGAGGTCCTGACTGTCTGTGGTCATTAAAAATCCAATGGCACTTCTTGTAAAGAGTAGAGGTGTAACCCCAGTGTCCTGGCCAAATTCCCTCCATCTGCGCTTACGATCATGGCCTCCCAATCGTCCCCATCCACTGAATTGGCTCTATCACTGTCTCTCCATTCCAACAATAGCTGGTGAGTGTTATCCTGTGGCAGCCGTCACATCATCTAAGTGGATGCTGCACACTGGTAGTGGTGGGGAGAACCCCCCCCCCTCATGACTGAGGCACTTTGCGTTTATGGCCATACACGATAAATGTGGTATATAAATACACATTACTTACTTACTATTATTTTTTGAATGCCTGTGAATAAAATTTTTTCTTTGCACACCATATACTGTGTAGAAATCAATATGTCTTCAATATTACAGTGCACTATGCAACCATTCAATCATATTCCTTTGGGTTAGTCCCTTTATTCATCAGGGGTTGCCACCCCGGAATGAACTGCAAACTTATCCAGCATATGTTTTACACAGCGGATGCCCTTCCAGCTGCAGCCCAACACTGGGGAACACTTATACACTCTCACATTCATACACATACACTACGGCCAATTTAGCTTTCCCAATTCACTTATACCTCATGTCTATTGACTGTGGGGGAAAGCGGAGCACCCTGAGGAAACCCATGCGAACACGGGCAGAATATGCAAACTCCACACAAAAATGCCAACTGTTCCAGCCGGGACTTGAACCAGCGACCTTCTTGCTGTGAGGCGATAGTTCAATACTCACATAACAGGCTATTTATGTGTGTTTTGTGTGTGTCCGAGTGCTCAGAACACCATATTTCTAAAATCTAAACTGACACGACTTTAAAATGTATGCTTGTGTTTGGTTTGGTGTTGCTAGAGGCTGCGTCCGAAAGCTCTAAAGTTCTGCCTTTGGAAGGAATTTTAAAGGCAGCACAGATGCCCTTCAGTGTCTTTGATACCCCACAATTCTGCATGTTCCATTTCTGAGAGTTAAACAAACAAACCAAAAAAAAAAAAAAACGTATTCTCGAAGTGGCATTTGGGTGTCTTTTGGTGTGTAAACATGTTTGTGACCAAAACACTTTTGATGTAAATTAGTTATCACCAAAGCACTCTCTATTTTTTTTTCTACATTATTAAATCTTTAGCATTTAAAGAGACATTTGCTTTTAAAGAGACGGAAAAAAACGGAATGTTTTGGCCTCTACAAAAAAAAAAAACAAAAAAAAAAAAAACAATCAATACTGCCCACTATCAAAACTTACTTTGGAATTTTGAATTAGTAAAAGTAGCCATCCATAACAAAACACATCTTAATAAAAACAAATACAACACTACAATAAATAATGCTTCATCATTTAATCCCAGTTTGTAAAGTCTTGAATAATTTCCATCTTAATAAAAGGGTGGCAATAATGCCATTTCTTGGTGGCAAGGATATTTCTCAATGTCAAGGAACCAAGTAAACTGCCTCTACCCAAAATAACAGCATTTACAGCATGATATAATAAATTATAGTATTGAGCTAGTAGATGGATGATGGTATTGAGCTGGAACTTTGCATTTATTGTGTCTGTATGAATAGCAAAGTCCTTTAAGACAAGCCTTTATGGCTGGTACTAAAGATGCGATCAGACATCAACCTGAAAATCAAACTATGTAACTACCATTAGAATCAATAACTTGGGTATTACATATTATTTTCTTCTGAATAATACTGAACTTGATCACACTGATCTTTTAAAGTAAATCACAACGTATTCCTGATTTCAAAACTTCTACAAAAATGTCAGCGATCTTGTTATTTAGAAGTTTGTAGGCGTTTAAGGTGTTGCCATCATGTGATTTGCATTTGAATAGTGGAGATAGGATTTTTTGAGGTCAGGCGAACAACTGTACCTTGCTTTCATTTAATACAGATTACAAAACCAGACAACATTTGTTTTCACATCCTGTTGGTTTGTTTAAAAGTAGATATTTCAGGTTTTATGTAGATATATTCTTATGTTTGTGAGGCAAGTATTTGCTGATATTCCAATAAACATATCGCATATTTCATGTCGTTCACACGTAGGACGTAAAACGCCTTTGTTCTCACATTTGCATTGATTTGTGTACAATTTACAAGTGCAAATACCTAAATACGAACCCAGCATCAAAAGTGTTATTGCCTGTTGTTGGTAAAATATTGACCCTCATGAATGACCAAATGACCAGACAGGAGGTAGAATATTGACTCCAGATAATCATGTTGACCCTACAAATCTCAACTTTGTGCTTTGCAATCAGAAATAATGTGCACCTAGCTGAAAGAGAAGGTGGGCCTGATCAAGCTCTTCTCTCTTACCTAATAGGCTGACCTTTGACCAGCACCCAAAAACTATAAAGGTGATGGTTTCTTGCTGAAACATTGGAAGCTCAACCGTGGGATAACCTCGCATTCTAGGACATATGTGTTGGTTTTCCACTGTGACTGCAATAGCCTTGCCAGTCTTTGAAGAGGAAATTGAGGTTGTGTATACTTATATCAAAAGATGTTTTAAAAACATAAGTGGACAAAACTCTGTTTATAAAAAATACTCATGTACGTGTGGACATGGCCCCAGAGGATTAAAAAAAATTTCACAAATTGTCACAAAAAACATACGTCACCAGTCTATATCGATCAATAAATCAATGATTGGCTCCTTTACTTTAAAAAAGGGGCTTCCTTTGCTAGAAAGACCATATTGACCATTGAAAATTTCCACATTTTAAAGTATACAAGTGACATGTCTTGTGTATTCTATACTCTTCGTTAGTAGGCCCTACGGATGACTCCTCATCCACTCTGAATATTCTTCAGAAGACATTGGGCTCTATATTAACGATCTAGGTGCAAAGTCTAAAGCACATGGCACAAATACATTAAGGGCATGTCCGAATCCACTTTCGCTATTTTAAAGATGGAAACATATGGTTTGCGCCCCGGTGCATGGTCTAACAGGGTTGTGCCTATTCTCTTAATGAGTTACGAGTGTATTTTGAGCATAACGTGCATTAAACCAATCAGAGTCTCATCTCTCATTGCCCTTAAGAATCAGTTGCGTCGCCCCATGGCACATTTGCTATTTACATGGTGCACTTTGTAAGTGGAAAAACTGAACGCTTCACTAGTGAGAAAACAGTTAAACAGATCATTTGCAGCATGATTATAAAAAATGAGCCTCCTCCATCTTTACTATCTCTTTACTTTACTCCTTTACTTTAGTGGATGAGGAAACAGTGTTGTACGCACTCCACTGAAGACATTCATTTGGCTACATATTTAATTTCATTTTGTTTAAGTGCAAAGATTTGTTTCTAAACTGTTCCTAAATTCAGATCAAATTTCCAGCAAACTAATAAATTAACAATAAAACCAAAGTGCATTAAAAAAGTGTGGTGGAGTTATATCCATTTGTGTATTGCTGTACATCCTGTATGTGTTAAGCAATGTGTAAGAGCTGGGATCCATTTAGGGACTCAACTAACACGCTCTGCGTTGGACTTTAGAGCAGCTTTTAGTTGGTCAATGGCGCAGTCTATTTTAGTTCCTCAAAATAGCAACATGCCAACAATGCGCCTTAACACACCCCCTTTTTAGACCAGCATACCCATGAGTCCACAAAGTGGCACAAATGTATTTGCTATTTAAACAACATGGTGCAAAATGTGAAAATTAGGGTTGCACTGGTCTGAAAATAGCAACAAATCGCACCATACATCTCTTGCACCTTTTGCGCCGGGTGTGTGATTGGGCCCATTCAGTTAGTTTACTCCAAATCAAACTTTGAAGTCATCCCTGAGATGACATTTCCCCCTCGAACCGCACTAATAGACCGGACGGCCATGACCATCATGGCTCTTCCTAGAGATGACAGCTGTGTCTTTCACAACACCCCAGAGCAAGAACACGCAAACCATTTTTGTCGCCTGCTCCAATGCATTTAAGCTCAGCCCGAGTGAGTGACTCCAAGTATTCAGCATGCCACTCACACGGCTGCATGGGAATTATATTTCTCTCCTGCGCCGCTAGGCAAACATTCCTGTGAGAAATCTTTGCTAATCTAGTTCTGTTTAAAAGCAGCAATTACAGGATCCACACGATTTAATTATGCCTGTGTTGAAGCGCCGCATATACATTCTCTCCCTGTGGATAATCGGTGTGTGCAGAGATCAAAGCGCATGCACATAACACACACACCCACGCACAAACACACAAGGAGGCTAAGTTCAACCATTATGAGTTAGATGAATTCTGCAGCCGGGTTGCAAAAGGAAGCAAACACAACACTGAGAAGTAAATGAACACAAGGTCATAAATTTGCAGCATGTTATTTACATACGACCTCCTTCCAACGACGCCGCAATGACAAAACACAAATACAAGATCAGTCAGCCATGATGCTAATAATCCGAATGTCTTTCTGATGCTAATGATGATGTCCGCAATAATGACAACGAATTAAATGTTATTGAGCTCCATTTGCACAGCGGTCATTGTCCATTTAACTGTGCTAATCATGCTTAAAGCAGCAAAGAGGGAACATGAGCTAGTGTGGCGTGACTTTCTGCATTAGTGGCCTGATGTGTCACATGTGCATTCAGAATAAACATATAACAGAGTTAATCAGTGGTTGTCGACCAAATTAGATGTTCAAAAAAGAAAAAAAGTGACATGGTCGGATTGTCATAATATACACTATATAATATTCAGTGGAAGTTAAAATTATTAGCCCTCCTGTGATTTGTTCAAATATTTCCTAAATGAGGCAACACGGTGGCGCAGTGGGTAGTGCTGTCACCTCACAGAAAGAAGTTCGCTGGGTCGTGCCTCGGCTGGGTCAGATGACATTTCTGTGTGGAGTTGCATGTTTCTTCCCATGTTTACGTGGGTTTCCTCTGGTTGCTCCAGTTTCCCCAACAAGTCCAAAAACATGTGCTGTAGGTGAACTGGGTAAGCTAAATTGTAGTGTATGTGTGTGAATAAGAGTGTATCGGTGTATTCTAGTGATAGGTTGCAGCTGGAAGGGCATCCGCTGCATAAAAGATATGGGGGATAAGTTGGTGGTTCATTCCACTGTGGTGACCCCTGATGAATAAAGGGACTAAGCTGAAAAGAAAATAAATGAATGAATTTCCTAAATGATGTTTAACAGAGCAAGGCATTTTCACAGTATTTCATGTAATATTTTTTTCTTCTGGATAAAGTCTTATTTGTGTTATTTTGGCTATAATAAAAGCAGTTTTTATTTTTTTTAAAAATTTAAGGTCAATATTTTGAGCCCCCCTAAGGCTGATTTATACTTCTGCATCAAGCGTATGCATTTGCTCCGTGTGGTACACGTTGCAACGATACGTAGCGCAAGCTCTGTCAGCATGGGCGGTGCTGAGAGCCGCGAGACCGATGGAGCAAGTGTTTACATATGTCAAGTCCCATGAAAGAGCTCCAGATGTTTTGTGTTTACTTTATAATTAAAATTGCTGCACATCATCCAGTTCCCGCTCAGCCAGTTTTTGCTAAGATAAAAACAAAATATCTACGAAGAAACTCGACACAGAGGAAAATAAAAACCTACTGCCAGCTATCGTTTCAGAAATGATATTGCAGAGCAACACAAACAGCACGCAGAAGTATAAATGCAAGGCTACGCACAAGGCAGGTGCCTTGGGTCATGTCGATCACTCGACGCAGAAGTATAAACCAGCCTTTAAGCATCTTCAGAACAAATTATATTTATACAATGATTTGCCTAATTACTCAAACTTGCCTAATTAACCTAATTAAGCCTTTAATTTGCCCTTTAATCTGAATACTAGTATCTTGAAAAATATCTAGTAAAGTATTTTGTAGTCATCATGGTAAAGATAAAAGAAATTAGTTATTAGAAATTAGTTATTAAAAATATTATGGTTAGAAAAGTGTTGAAAAAACCTCAACCCAGACTCATTTTGAAAATGTACCCCTATATACATTTCTGAACAACAGCAAATACATCCCAGGAGCTACATTTTTTTGCAGTTTTTGTTTTCGTGAGTCCACCAGAGGTCGCTGTGTATGCTTTTTGAGATCATAAATTTCTCTCGCGAGTGCCATTCACACCAGGTCTTCTTGTATAAATTAAACAGAGTCCACTGTCGACTGACTGACTGACTAAGTTATTGACAGACCCACCCTTCTCCTTCAGTAAACCCAACTGATAGTGTTTTAAAAAGCACCGATTAATCCATTGACCCCTTTCCCAAAACCCAACTGACAGTGTTTTCAAAAGCAATCCAGAAAAAGAAAAGCCATTTGATTTTCATCATGTTTTCAGATTTTATCACATTCTCACCGTGCTATTTACTTGTTTATTTTATTTTTTTGGCTTTTGTTTTTGTCTTACCTGCTTTCTGGAACCATTCTTCACCATACTTGAACCCTATCATCGCAGTCAACTCCTCTCTGTGTCACAAATCCGTCGAAGTACACTGGACAAACTGATAACAGTGGAAAAGCCGTTCATATGGAGGTAAGTGTTCAGCTGTTAAGCGCGAAAAGGAGCGGCGTCATACCACCTCATAGTGTTCGTTTTAAAGACTTCCGACCACATAATTCGAAATATATATAGGGCTACATTTTTAGAATGAGCCTATGTTGAAAAATATTCTCTCTGTTAAACAAAAACTGGTGAAAAATATACAGGGTGGCTGATAATTCAGGAGGGCTAATAATTCTGACTTCAACTGTAATTGAAGTCCCAGATAACCAATTTCTAACACACAATTAATCTCCAGTCTTCTTCCTATTAGTTTATTCATTTAAGTAAATATTAATATAATACGCCAGATCATGTTTAGATGATACAAAGCCTTTTGTAAGCAGTACGAAAGACCATAAGCATAATTAGGGTGAGTACACATAAACTGAGGGTCATTTTCTAATCATCCATGCACAACAAAAGAGTCAGTTTACACATATTCACCCTACTTATACACATATTTTCTGTATATATTTGGACAATAATGTCAACATGTACTCTCTTGTCAGGGAACACAGGCGGACACAAGTGCGGGTTAGGAATACTTTATTATTCTCTTCACAAAGAACCCTTGGAGGGAAAATTCAAAATCCAACTGGGAGCTTGGAAAAAAATAAGTAAATAAATAAACAAATAAAAAATTAAACAAGTTGCTGTATCAAAACTCCCAGAAGAGGGCGCTGACAAATCCTCCACAGAGACTGGGTCCTGATATAAGGTACAGTCAAAAGGGAGCGCACCTTCTAAAGTCTTCAAAAGGAGAAAGTAAAAGACAGCCGGATTGAGCCAAAAGTGGATGCAAACAATAGTCTATATGCTGTTACCCGGCAGGGGGCGTGCTGACGCGTGGCCGCGTGAGGAATGCGGAAGTGGAGCGTTAGCGGCAGAGGAAGCCGGCAGTCAGCTGAAGCCGGTAAACTCCGTGAAGCTGAAGCAGTCCGGCCTGGGAACAGAGGAGGTTAAGGAGGAGTACAACAAGACAGGATGGGGAAGAAGGCCAACGACAGGAGACAAGACGAGATGAGATGAGAGTGGCTTAGCGTGGGCGCACTCGCAAACAACAATCTAGCACAGGACTACACACAAGAGGGGAATATATAGGGCGCGAGGGAAAAATCACTAATGGAGTGCAGGTGAGTGAAATCAATCCTAATAGATGGAAGATAGGGTAACGAGAGGGAGGAGTGATACAGGGAACGATCAAAATAAACATTCGCGTGTGCTCGCCACATGTAAACAGAAATGAGACATACAGCATGATCAGACCAAGGGTGTGACAGTACCCCCCCCTCTACGAACGCCACCAGGCGCCGCATGGAGGGGCCTACCTTGTCGTTGACGGAAATCCTCAACCAGCGTCGGATCCAGAATGTCCCGAGCCGGGACCCAGCTCCTCTCCTCCGGACCATAGCCCTCCCAGTCCACTAGATATTGAAAGCCCCGACCTCTGCGTCTAATGTCTAGTAATTTCCGCACAGTGTAAACTGGGGAGCCATCCACTAGACGGGGGGGAGGGGGAATAGGGGCAGAGGGAACAAGACGTGAATACAATACAGGCTTAACCCTAGACACATGAAAGGTAGGGTGTACCCGACCAAGCGTAGGAGGAAGCTTGAGCCGTATCGCCGCCGGACTCAAGACCTTGGTGATCCGGTATGGGCCAATGAACCTGGGTGCCAACTTGCGTGAGGTTACCCTGAGAGGCAGGTCCTTGGTAGAAAGCCATACTCTTTGACCACATCTGTAACGAGGAGCAGGAGTCCGGTGATGATCAGCAGCTGCTTTGGTCCGTCTTTTAGCCTGGGCCAAGGCTTCCCTAGCTCTCCTCCAGGAGCGTCGACACCGCTGGACGAAAGCAAGGGCAGACGGAACTGCAGCTTCGGGTTCCTGCGTGGGAAACAAAGGAGGTTGGAACCCCATAGAGCATTGAAAAGGGGACATACCTGTGGCAGATGAAGGAAGGGAGTTATGGGCGTACTCGACCCAAGGTAGTTGTTGACACCAAGAGCCAGGATTGTGGGATGTCAGGCAGCGGAGAGTCCGTTCCAAATCCTGGTTTGCCCGCTCGGACTGCCCATTGGTCTGGGGATGAAATCCTGAAGACAGATTCGTAGAGGCCCCGATCTGTCGACAGAATTCCCTCCAAAACCGGGAGACAAACTGAGGGCCCCTATCAGACACCACATTGACCGGAAGACCATGGATCCGGAAAACATGATCAATCACCACTTGAGCAGTCTCCTTGGCTGAGGGGAGTTTGGGAAGGGGGATAAAATGGGCCGCTTTGGAGAAGCGGTCCACCACCGTGAGAATAACGGTGTTTCCTTTAGACTCTGGTAGGCCGGTGACAAAATCAAGGGCCAAATGTGACCAGGGGCGGGATGGGATGGGAAGTGGGCGGAGCAGACCAATGGGAGGCGCATTGGAATTCTTGTTTCGAGCGCAAACCGAGCAGGCGGCCACAAACTGCCTGACGTCCTTGGCCATGGATGGCCACCAGAATCGCTGACGGATGGCAGCCAGCGATCTCCTGACTCCTGGGTGACAGGTCAACTTAGAGGAATGACCCCACTGGATTACTTCAGAACGCATCTTGGTGGGAACAAAGAGACAACCCGCTGGAGCCCTCCCCTGTCTAGGACTTGTCTGCCTGGCTTCCTCAACCAGTCTTTCGATGTCCCAAGCGAGAGATGCCACCACCATCTCCTTGGGTAAAATGGTGTCGGGCGGTTCCCTTACCCCTGGGGCATCAAACAGACGGGAGAGAGCATCTGGTTTAATATTTTTGGACCCAGGTCTGTAAGACAAGGTGAAGTTAAATCGACCGAAGAAGAGGGCCCAGCGAGCCTGTCGGGAACTCAGCCTCCTGGCTGAACGGATATATTCAAGGTTCTTGTGATCCGTCCAGACCAGGAAAGGCTGAGTTGCGCCTTCTAACCAGTGACGCCACTCCCCCAGTGCCAACCTGACTGCCAACAATTCCCTATTACCGATGTCGTAATTTCGCTCCGAAGGATTCAGGCGATGGGAAAAGAAGGCACAAGGGTGCACTTTTCCATCCAGGCGTGACCGCTGAGATAGGACCGCGCCTACTCCCACGTCCGATGCATCCACCTCAACAATAAATTGCCGTTCAGGATCTGGAATAGACAGGACAGGAGCAGAAATAAACCGGGACTTTAATTTATCAAAGGCCTCCTGAGCGTCAACTTTCCATTTGAACGGTACCTTGGGAGAGGTGAGTGCCGTTAAGGGTGCAGCAATCTGACCAAAATTCCTGATAAAACGCCGATAAAAGTTGGCGAACCCCAGGAATCGCTGCAGAGCCTTACGAGAATCTGGAGTTGGCCACTCGGCAACGGCCCTTACCTTGCAGGGGTCTGCCTGGATCTCTCCAGCCGCAATAACAAATCCCAAGAACGAAACCGACTGGACGTGGAAAACGCACTTCTCCGCCTTAACATAAAGCTGATTCTCCAACAACCGTTGTAGTACCTGGCGGACATGTTGAGTGTGTACCTGTAAAGACGGAGAGAATATCAAGATATCATCAAGGTACACAAAGACAAAATGATTAACCATGTCTCTCAACACATCATTAACCAAGGCCTGGAAGACCGCCGGGGCATTGGTCAGACCGAATGGTAAGACCCGGTACTCGAAGTGTCCCGTGGGAGTGTTAAACGCAGTCTTCCACTCATCCCCTTCACGTATGCGAATTAGATGGTAAGCATTCCGGAGGTCAAGTTTAGTAAAGACTTTGGCTCCCTGCAAAAGTTCAAAGGCAGAAGACATAAGAGGTAAGGGATACCTGTTCTTAATAGTGATGTCATTAAGCCCTCGGTAATCAATACAGGGACGCAGGGAGCCATCCTTCTTTTTGACAAAGAAGAACCCGGCGCCCGCAGGGGAAGAGGAGGGTCGGATGAGACCAGCTTTGAGCGATTCATTGATATATTTATCCATGGCCTCTCTCTCAGGACCAGAAAGGGAAAATAAACGACCCTTGGGCGGAGAAGAGCCTGGGAGGAGTTCTATGGCACAATCATAAGGACGATGCGGAGGCAGGGAAGTGGCCCGAGACCTGCTGAACACCCGGCGCAGGTCAAGGTATTCCGCCGGTACCCCAGTCAGATCAGCAGTCTCCACCTGTAAGACAGGACACACAGACACAGGAAAAGCAGCAGGACCCAAACACGAGGAAAGACAATGCTGACTCCAAGACAAAACTGAATTACTCGACCAATCAATGTGAGGGCCATGCTGCACCAGCCATGGATGCCCCAAAACTATGGGGGCACTAGGTGAATCTAGGAGGAGCAGAGTGGTAACCTCGTGATGATTGCCCGAGACAATGAGATGGAGGGGAGGGGTGGTATGGGAAACAGTAGTGATAAGGGTGCCATTAAGAGAGCGTGCAGGGATAGGATTGGAAAGAGGAAGAGAAGGGATTCCCCACAGGGTAGCTAAAGAACGATCCATAAAATTACCCTCGGCTCCGGAATCAACCAGGGCCGAACCAGAATTAAAAGAGTCACCAAACTGGACAGATACCGGAAGAACAGTACGAGAGGAGGGGGAATGCAATAAAGGGGTAGCGCTCACCAGGATCCCCCTCTTCACTGGCGAGCCACGGCTTTTAACGGACAAGCCACTGCAAAGTGTCCTGGCTTGCCACAGTAGAAACACAGACCCTGGATAAGGCGCTGTTGTTTCTGTTGGGGAGTCAGTCGAAGACGCCCCACCTGCATGGGTTCTGAACCCAAGGAAGTGGCGTTACCAGCTTCAGGGGCGGTGGAAGGAGGGTCCTCCATCCTCCAGGACGGGCGGAAAACTGGACGTTGACGACGGCGGCGCAGACGTCCCTCTACCCGCAGGGCCATACTGATCAGATCGTCAAAATCTTGAGGGAGGTCGACGGTGGCCAACTCGTCCTGGATGTCCTCTTCAAGCCCCGCACGAAACATGGACATGCAGGCCCCTTGATTCCAGTCACAGGAAGCCGCCAAGGTCTTGAATTGGATGGCATACTCTGTGACTGACCGGCCTGCCTGGCGTAAGCGAGCCAACTGGTCCGCTGCCTCCTGCCCCTGAGCAGATCTATCGAACAGCCTCACCATCTCTAGTCTAAAATCTTCAAATGATGCACAACAGGGGGCTTGGGTTTCCCAGACTGAGGTTCCCCAATCACGGGCTTTGCCTGCAAGCAGCGTGAGAACGTAGGCCACCTTAGTTCTTTCAGCGGCATAGGTGTGAGGTTGCAGGGCAAACACGACGGAGCATTGAGAAAGGAAGGCTCTACATGAATTGGGGTCCCCGTCGTAAGGCGGTGGGTTGTTGCACCGGGGCTCACGTGGACGGTGAGTGCCAGGGTCCACTTGCCCCCCCGGGGCTGTGTCGTGCTGTAGATTGTGGATCCGTGTGGTTAAATCAGCTACCTGGTTAGCCAAGTACTCCACCTCCCTGGTGGTGTTGGTCAACCTTGCCTCATGCTGGCCTAACAGCACACCCTGCTGGGTGACTGCAGTGAAGACCGGATCTGAACCCGCTGCGTCCATTGTGGCTAGATTGTTCTGTCAGGGAACACAGGCGGACACAAGTGCGGGTTAGGAATACTTTATTATTCTCTTCACAAAGAACCCTTGGAGGGAAAATTCAAAATCCAACTGGGAGCTTGGAAAAAAATAAGTAAATAAATAAACAAATAAAAAATTAAACAAGTTGCTGTATCAAAACTCCCAGAAGAGGGCGCTGACAAATCCTCCACAGAGACTGGGTCCTGATATAAGGTACAGTCAAAAGGGAGCGCACCTTCTAAAGTCTTCAAAAGGAGAAAGTAAAAGACAGCCGGATTGAGCCAAAAGTGGATGCAAACAATAGTCTATATGCTGTTACCCGGCAGGGGGCGTGCTGACGCGTGGCCGCGTGAGGAATGCGGAAGTGGAGCGTTAGCGGCAGAGGAAGCCGGCAGTCAGCTGAAGCCGGTAAACTCCGTGAAGCTGAAGCAGTCCGGCCTGGGAACAGAGGAGGTTAAGGAGGAGTACAACAAGACAGGATGGGGAAGAAGGCCAACGACAGGAGACAAGACGAGATGAGATGAGAGTGGCTTAGCGTGGGCGCACTCGCAAACAACAATCTAGCACAGGACTACACACAAGAGGGGAATATATAGGGCGCGAGGGAAAAATCACTAATGGAGTGCAGGTGAGTGAAATCAATCCTAATAGATGGAAGATAGGGTAACGAGAGGGAGGAGTGATACAGGGAACGATCAAAATAAACATTCGCGTGTGCTCGCCACATGTAAACAGAAATGAGACATACAGCATGATCAGACCAAGGGTGTGACACTCTCTATTTATGTAACACAGACATTGAGGTACAACCAAACAGAGATAAAATTGGCAATGTGTTTACATACAGTTGAAGTCAGAATTATTAGCCGTCTTGAATTATTAGCCCCCTGTATATTTTTCCCCAATTTCTGTTCAACACATTTCTAATATAACAACATGATAGTTTTATTACTTGATTTCTAATAATTTATTTAATCTTTGCCATGATAACAGTATATAATATTTGACTAGATATTTTTCAAGATACTAGTTTTCAGCTTAAAGTGACATTTAAAGGCTTAACTATGTTAACTGGGTGAATTGGGTTAATTAGGCAAGTTGTTGTTTAAAAGTGGTTTGTTCTGTAGACAACTGAAAAAAACAATGCTTAGTGGGGCTAATAATATTGACCTTAAAATGTTTTTTAATTAAACACTGCTTTTATCCAAACCAAAATAAAACAAGTAAGCAACCCAGGCTCTTTATTGATATGTACCCCTGTATACATTACTGGACAGCATAAAATGCAGTTTTTGCTTTCGCGAATCCACTAGAGGCCGCTGTGTACGTTTTTCATATCTCAAATTTCTCTTGTAAGGGTCATTCGTGCCTAGTGTGCTCATGTAAATCCACCAGAGGCCGCTGTCCAATGACTAACTGACTGACCGACTGACTGACCAATCCCGCCAACCACTGCCTTCCCTAAACCTAACCAACAGTGTTTTAAAAAGCAATCCAGAAAAAGAAAAGCCCTCGCAGCCACCTGATTTTTACCACATCAGATTTTACCATATTCTCACCCTGTTATTTACTTATTAAGCGGTCGTCTGGTAGCGCAAAAAGAAGCAGAAGCCGTTGACGGCATTATACTGCCCCGTAGCATTAGCCTTAAAGACGAAATGGAGCCATACGTACCTTTGGCTACATAATTTGCGCTCTCCAGAAATGTATACGAGTGTGCGTATTCACAATGAGCATGTGTTATTTTTCTTCAGAAGAAAAAAAAATATTATAAGCAATACTGTGAAAAATTCCCTGCTCTGTTTACCATTATTTGCCAGATATTTGAAAAAATAAAAATAAAAATCACTGGTGGGCTAATAATTTTGACTTCAACTAAAGTAAGTACATTACATTACGTATGAGGAAATGTGTTATTTTCCCAGTGTTGGGTTGCAGCTGGAAGGGCATCCATTGCATAAAACAATGCTGGATAAGTTGGCGGTTCATTCTGCTGTGGTGACCCCAGATTAATAAAGGGACTAAGCCGAAAAGAAAATGAATGAATGAATGAATGAAATGTGTTCTTGTATAACCTACAGAGACGATGTGTTAACAGCCGGTTTCTGTTTCCTGATGCTCTGAGATGACTGACTTCTTTCTGCCTCACAGGCTGGACATTTAGACCCATTTCAGTATGACCTAAAGACCCCGTCCATCCTTCTCCATCCCCCTTTTGTACAGTCTCCCAGTGATGTCCTAATGATGTGCACTTTTTTTTTACTCCTTAACTAGACCAAAAGTCTCCAGTGTCAGATCCTCATACTATTTTCCACTCTCCTCTTCTCTAATTTTCTGCCTTTTCATCCAAATATCTCTGTGTCCTGTCTTTTGATGGGTTATTTTAAGCTATTTTCAGTATCAGCTTCGATCTCATGGTCTCTCGCAGACAAACCGCAGAAGTGAAGAAATTCGATCTCGGATGAGGGGGGAAAGCACACATGGTTAAATGGATATTATATGGAGTTTCAGAAATCTGAAGTTTTTGATCATTCCTGAATAATACATTGAAAGTAATTTAATTATAGGGACAGTTCACGAAAACTCAAAAACAACATTAGTCATCCTTGTAATAAATTTGAGTTTCTTTTTTTTTCTGTTGAACAAAAAAGAAGGTATTTTGAAAAATGTTGGAAACCTGTAACAACTGACCTCTATAGTCTTTTTTTTTCCTACTATGGAAGTCAATGGTTACATTTCTAACATTTTTCTTAATATCTTCTTTGGTGTTAAACCAAAAAAATAAAAGTATGTAACCAATTGAGTGTGAGTAAATTATGTTTTTGGATCATTTTTATTTTTGGGTCAATGGACCCTTTTCACGAGCCTGTATATGATGTGTTTTTCAGTCTTAAATCCTCGAAAGTTTTGAAAGTCCTTTGATCTTCTTTTTATTAAGTGTAAGCATTTATATGAATTTATGTGTGTATAATATTCGTTATGCTTTAAATTACAAAAAAAATTAATTACTGCTTGTGCGAAGCGTTTCTAATGCAGCGTCTATGGAATCTGCACAGTAAATTTGACATTATTCTCTCTTCTGGTTGCCGTCTTGCGCATTTTTTTTTTTTTTTTCTGAAAGTCTTTATAACACCATTGTGGAGTTTTTCTTTTATTATTTGAGCAAATAAGACAAATAATATTTGTTGTATTCCCCTATTCACTGCACTCTATGCTTTCCCAACTATAATGATTTCCGCTACTGAGAAATGTGAATATGGTTTATTATACCTTTATAATTTTAATTGCAATGGGGTCAATATTGATATGTATCAGAATATACTGCAAATTTCATGAAAAATTGCTTATCAGAATATACAACAAACATAAAAGATCACGCTACCCATATTGCTCTACCAATAAAAACTCTTTAATTGAACATTTTGACCTACACGGTCTTCATCAGGTCAAACAAGAAATACAAAATACCTTAGTTTTATCATTTTCACAAACTAAAATAACGTGCTTATTCAACTTATTCAAAAAACACCAAAGAGATGACTATGGTCGGTGGTGATATCGAGTCCACCCGTAAAAGTCTTAATAAGAAATTTATTGTCAAGGATAAATGTATCATTGAATGTAATTTACAATAAAACAAATTAAAGCAGAAAGAAAAGTGGTATCATTTGATTGAGCACCTGCCTAAAGTTCCTTCAGGATGTGCACACACTGACTTCTATTCTTTATATAACAAAATCAGAAACATTTTGTTGGATTTTGTTGAAAAAAAAAGTTGAAACAATTATAGTATAATCTGCTTTTTACACAGACTTGAAGCATGGTTGTGTTAAAGAGTTTTAATGCATGAACAAACAAACCGAACCTACACTGTAAAAAAAAAAAAAAATTGACAACTTAGAATTTTAAGGCAACAAACTTCCTAACATTTTTGAGTTGACTCAAAACGTTCAACTCAATAACTGCACTTGACTCGATTTGCTGAGTAAACTCAAAAATGTCATGAAGTTTGTTGCCTTAAAATTTTAAGTTGAGTCAACTTTTTTGATTTTATTTTACAGTGTACATTGACAAACTTTCAAACCAAATAAAAATTATTATCATTATTTAAAAATGTCTCATTGTCCTGTATTTGTTAAGTCTGTGTGAACTAGAAGTTGCTGAGACTTTTATTTCAGTATGTCAAAGTACTTCCAATTAAAATGGTATATCGAATAGGGGGAGGGACTTTCTTTTTGCGTATCATTCCCTCATAGCAAACTAACGGTAAGAGAGGATATTAAAATGCAGCTGCAATGGAAGCCCATAGGTTGAAGTTAACAGAAGGACTGTCTCTCCAAACTGTCAGATTTTGATTGAAGATGACCAAAAACAAACTCTTTTTTTAATGAATTAATTTCCATTGATTAATTAATCACTTAAAAATAGCAATGCGAACTAGCAAAATATATATTGTAAATTCTGATTTCACGCAAACTTTAAGCTCTTTTCGGCAAGTGAGGAAATCTGATCTTGAATGTGGAGGGAAATAAAGGAGGGAGAAAAAAAATGAACAAAGAAACTTGCGCAAACATAGACAAAAAGATATATAGAGTGTATACCGAGAAATACAAACATAACAAAAAAAGGAGAAGGATTCCAGATGGAGCTTCTGGACCTCTGGAAAGCTTCATTTCACACACTGTAAACACAAATCCTTCATTAAACCTTTACACATGACAACATGGCTTCCCGCTATTGTTGACGTTTTCTCTTTTATGACGCCTGATTAGCTAACCTAGACTTGTTTTCACATAAGAGACACAGTGTTTCGGCGGGCGAATGGAAATAGAAAAACCACTGACCATAGAAATGCTAGGGCGAGATCACTGTCATCCACCCTGTCAGAGAATGAAGAGCACACCGCATATCTGTGTTTCTGCACTTCAGTCTGTCTTTCTCTCTCAATGCCCTTGCGGTCTGATCCCAAACCAGTGCAGCCTCTGGAACTCGATGCTTCGGCCAGAATCAACCCCATCAAGAGGCTCAACCCAAACCAACCAAAACAAGGCCAGGCAAAGCAAGGGTTCCTGGAAATATGATCTTAAATGCAGAATGGACTCGCTTGATTATTGCTTTAGTCTCAAGACAAAAAAAGCAAATCGTGTTCGCAACCACACCATCCATTATATGAGCCGGTTCACCCAAAATGAAAATTCTCATCATTTGCTCACCCTCATGTTGTTCCAAACTTCGCATGACTTAACTTTGCTTTTCAAAACAAAAGATGTTTTGAAAAATGCTCCTTTCTTTTCCATCCGATGGGAATATAGCACTACTGCTACTAAAAACAAGGCAAACTTACTGAAACTTACTTATTTAGCAATAAGAACTTTTAATTCTTTTACAAATAATTTCCAAATGCTGTTAAACAACAATATATACAGTGTGTGTGTGTGTGTGTGTGTGTGTGTGTGTGTGTGTTTGTGTGTGTGTGTGTACACTAAATAAATTAGTTCTGCAAAACTGTTGCAAACAATTTGTATGGGTTGAATTTAAACAAAAAAAATTGATTTAGTGTTGTTCAACTCAATTTGTTTGTTTAAAGGCAACCACTTAACTTAAAAACAAGGAATAATCTTTGAATATTTTTTTTGCAGTATATACAGTTGAAGTCAGAATTATGAGCCCCCCTGAATTATTAGACCCCTTGTTTATTTTTTTCCCCAATTTCTGTTTAATTGAGAGAAGATTTTTTCAACACATTTCTAATCATAATAGTTTTAATAACTCATTTCTAATAACTGATTTATTTTATCTTTGCTATGATGAGAGTACATAATATTTGACTAGATATATTTCAAGACACTTATACAGCTTAAAGTGACATTTAAAGGCTTAACTAGGTTAATTAGGTTAACTAGGCAGGTTAGAGTGATTAGGCATGTCATTATATAACCATGGTTTGTTTTGTAGACTATCGAAAAAAAATCTAGTCTAAAGGGGCTAATAATTTTTACCTTAAAATTGTGTTTAAAAAATTTAAAAACTGCTTTTATTGTAACCGAAATATAACAAATAGATGTTTAACTTGATCAGTTAAACATCATTTGGGAAATATTTAAAAAAGAAAATAGGATTCAAAGGGAGGCTAATAATTCTAACTTAAGCTATATATATATATATATATATATATATATATATATATATATATATATATATATATATATATATATATATATATATATATATATATATATATATAATGTGAAACAGGAAAATTAAAAAGCAATTAAAAGTTAATTGTGAACTGCTTAAAATGCTATAAAATATAGGTTGGATGCAAAAATCTTTAAATGTCATCTGACATTTTTTATCAGGCTCCTTTGCATAGGCTCAGTAATATCACTTTTATGGCATAGAATAAGCCATAGAATAAGGTTTTTAAAGTGAAATAGCTGAAGATAAATAAGGACGCTGAGAAAAATAATCATTTTTGATGGAAATTTTATATGGCACTTAGAGGTTTTTGCTGAACTCTTCAAATATATTATATATATATAATTACCAATAAATTATTAAAATTAAATGACAATAACCACTAATATATCAGTTTATCTTGATGAGAATATGTTTTGATAAAAAATGTAAATCAAGATAATAAAACTTAGTCTGGTCTCTTAATTTGGACTGAAACATGAGATTGCAATCTATATAGCAAGATTTTTATATATCTTTAATTTAATGCACAAGTAAATGCAAGCACTGTGTGTGAACAACATTTTATGTTAGCTGGTAAAATATTTATTCAAAGTAATCAAACTGAAATGTGTATAAAATAACTAATTTCACAAAGTTGTGTTTAGGCTGTGTACTGCCAGCGTCTGTCCATGCCACACTGACATTCTCTCATGTCGAGATTCAAAAGAGATTCAAAAGAGAACTTTTATTTCTGCTTAACTTTTTAATTGCAGTTTGAGTTTACTTACTTTGATAACTCAAAGAATGTGAAACATTCAATATTTACCTTTTTAATTGCAAGTTTTTTGAAACAGACCTTACAGCGTGATGTAGTAATGTCAGAGGTTATAGATTACATTAATTAAAAAAAAAAAGTTAACCAATCTTTAAACTATGTAAATGTAAACTGCAAGAGGATGCAATAGGGTGTTGAGAAGCAAGACGACTGAACAAGTTGAATTTTAGCAACATCGTGAGCTTATTTTATTAAATAATGCTAATTAAAAGCACTCAGTGGTGTTGTACGCATTGAAAAAGTACAATACTTTAAAGTTAATTTCTTTCAAACTCTTATAATCACAACCTATTTTAATGTATTGTGTTATTATTCATTCATTCATTCATTTATTTTCTTTTCAGCTTAGTCCCTTCATAAATCCAGGGTCGTCACAGCGGAATGAACCGCCAACTTATCCAGCACGTTTCACGCAGTGGATGCCCTTCCAGCTGCAACCCATCTCTGGGAAACATCCATTCACACTCATACACTACGGACAATTTAGCTTACCCAATTCACCTGTACCACGTGCTTGGACTGTGGGGGAAACCGGAGCACCCAGAGGAAACCCACGCAAACGCAGGGAGAACATGCAAACTTCACACAGAAATGGCAACTGACCCAGCCGAGGCTCGAACCAGCGACCTTCTTGCTGTGAGGCGACAGCATTACCTACTGCGGCACTGCCTTGCCTTGTTACTGTATATTATATTATATTATATTATATTATATTATATTATATTATATTATATTATATTATATTATATTATATTATATTATATTATATTATGGGGCAATTAAATAAATTAAATTAAATTAAATTAAATTAAATTAAGTTAAATTAAATTAAATTAAATTAAATTAAATTAAATTAAATTAAATTAAATTAAATTAAATTAAATTAAATTAAATTAAATTAAATTAAATGTTTATAAAAGAGTAAATGAAAAATAATTACATTTCAAGTTACATACAATATTTATTTTGTGTTTAAAAGTAATTTAAATATTGAAATATATTAAAATGGTTATATTATATGCATAAAGGCTCATGGACACATTTTAGTTCACGGTAACATTCTCGCTATTCAATAACTATGATTTTTACCTCAATAAACTCTTAATTTACTGCTTATTAATTGTTATTAAGGTATTAGTTGCACAGTAAAACATTGGTGTAACATTTACAGTATTACCAGCAGTTTTGGTTGGCAGAAATACTGTAAAAAAAGTCCACTGTAAACTAACAATTATAATTGTGCTATAGTTTTAGAATTACAGTTGTAATTGTTGATTTACAGTGTGCCAGTAATGCTGTAAAATTGCCAGTAATATTCTTAAATTTACAACCACAATGTAAATTATCAATTTTGGTTGCCAGTAATACTGTATATTTTACAGCAATGTTGGTGGTTTTAGGTATTATGTATGATCAGGGCTGTACAATAAGACCATGCAAAATATGTGCTTTATAAGTTCAAATAAACAGTCAATATCTTAAAAAAAAATACTACTATTACTACTACTACTACTACTAACAATAATAATAATAATAATAATAATAATAATAATAATAATAATAATAATAATAATAATAATAAATAAATAAATAAATAAATAAATAAATAAATAAATAAATAAATAAATAAAAATAAAAATAAAAATAATAATAATAATAATAATAATAATAATAAATATTAAATAATAAATAATAATAATATAGCCACTAGTTAATATTGAGAATTGGTAATTACATTTTTTCTAGACGTATTAATGCCACAGTAATACTTCAAATACTACAGTATTCTAGTATTTTCTAACAAACAAAACTGTGACACTTAAAAGTACACATCCATCAAAATGAGGTCAGAGGAAACAGAAAGCTAAGAAGCGGGTCAATGCGTTCTGCCCCATTACTTGGCTTACTCCAATACACAGACTATTCTCAAATCCTCCCATCCCCAACTAAAAGCCACTGTGATCAGCTGAACAATACCCTCGCTAAAAAAACTATAATCCCAAGCCGGATGCACGGACATACCTAAATGATCTGAGCCGCCGTTTTTTTAAGCCTAGAGGACTCTTTTAGCGAGCGAGTCGACTGACTGAAACCATAAACCGCATGTTAATTAATCCCTAAAAGAGACATTCGTGCATGTTAAAGAGAATAATAACTCTGCTGGCATTTTTCCTTATTTATACAGTGAGTAGCTTTAGTAGATACTGTAGAATACTAGACGAATGTTTGGGGACAGTAGGGTTTTTCTTTTATTTATTTATTTTTCTGCTCACCAAGGCTTCATTTATTTGATCATAAATCCAATAAAAACTGTTCAATTGTGAAATATTATTATGATTTGAAATAATAGATTCCTTATTGAATGTAGTTTCAAATGTAATTTATTTCTGTGATTTAAAGCTGAATTGCCATCATCATTTCTATAGTCTTGAAGTGTTACATGATCCTTTATAAATTTGTTTTAGAAATATTTATAATATAATGATTTGTTATTTTGTTATGGATCTGCTGTTATTGGCACAAAAAAAATAACTGATAATGATTATTACAATTATAAAGGCTGATTTTTGTTTGTCTTCCTTCATAGTATTGTGTATTTTTAAAAAAATTTTACATTATAAATGTATTTACTCTCACTCTTAATTTATTGTGATGAATAAAAGTAAATTAATTTTCATTGGTACTTTTAAATGGTATCGTATCATGGGTATGGTCACCTACAGGTGGGTGAAAGCAAATGAAGATGTTGGCTCATCGTTAGATTTTGGTCACTTTTCAACACAACCTAAAATCAACCAAATATTAACAACTAATGATGTTACAGCTTGACATTGTGTGGACGTTGCCACTGTGATGTCTATCAGACGTTGGACATTGGTTTGCCATACCTGATGAATAAATGTCAGTATTTGATGTAAATATGATAATGGTTTAAGATGTTGGCTCATTGTTGGATTTTGGTTACTTTCCAACACAACCTACAATTAACCAAATATCAACATCTAATGATGTTACTGCTTGACATTGTGTGGACATTACCATTATGACGTCAATCAGACGCTGGCTTTTAGCTGCCATACCTGATGAATAAATGTCTGTATTTGACATTAATATGACATTGGTTGGCTCGTCATTGGTTGACAGATGTTTGCTCGATGTTGAATTTTGGTCACTTTCCAACACAACCAAATATCAATGCCGTTATTGGACATCAAAATAATGTTTTCCTTAGACGCTGGCTAGACATTGAATTTTGGTCAGCTGACATCTTACAAGAGCGGGTGCTGTGAAAATCCAGCTCAAAACCAACAATGCAGCTTAAATTCCCTTGCCTAAAAGCATATGATGTGCTTTTATTCCTACATACACATCACATGAGAGCATATAAAATAAAAAAAACAGCTTGGGTGAGAGTTTGGGTGTTCTCAGAGTAAGAGTGAGTTCGATCGATTTTAACATAGCGAAAGGAAAATCAAAGACAACATGAAATGACGGACCAAATGGTAAATCCAGCCAGATTCTGGAGTATTTTCCATCAGAGCCAGAGTTAAGACCGGCTGGCTTAAAAGCTGTGAGATAAAGAGAAAATGTCAAAAAAATATATATATATAAATAAAATAAAGTTGAATCCATGCAACGCCATAGTCCATAATGCTCCAGAAGACATAATGGTAATAGGATCAAAGAGAGATCTTCAATCCGTGCGTATTGTTTTCTACAGATTGGGTTAAGGAAAGAATGAAAGGGTTGGACTATTTTTTACTTCAAACGGCCTTCTCGTATCCAATTCTCTTGATGTGGTGTTTCCCCGTGGAGGGCTGTCTGCGCAACCATTCACAACCTTATGTCAAGCACCGTACATTTCAAACAACTAGATAGACTGCTTTCCTTACCTCAGACCCCCCATTAATGTCAGAGCTCGTTTTATTAGAAACAACAGAAAAACAGTAATTTGTTCGTACTTGTACATTGCTAACACAACTGACATTCTCTCTCCATTTTATTTTATTTATTTTTTTGACAAAAGACTCACCAGAAAGCCGGTTTATGAGATGTCTGTTCGTGCCTTGGTGGAGAATGATTTTACTCTTGTTTACTTTTGAATGCAATTGTGTCAGTTTCCCAAACAAAAACAACACCACCACCACCACAACAACCACTACTACTATCTCTACTACTACTGCTCCTGCTAATAATAATAATTTGGCCAGTGGGTAGCGCTGTCACCTCACAACAAGATGGTCGCTGATGAGCCTCGGTTGGGTCAGTTGGCGTTTCTATGTAGAGTTTGCATGTTCTCCCCGTGTTCCGGTTTCCCCCACAGTCCAAAGACATGCGCTACAGGTGAATTGGCTAAGCTAAATTGTCCGTAATATATGTGTGTGAATAAACGTGTATGGGTGTTTCCCAGTACTGGGTTGCAGATGGAAGGGCATCCGCTGCGTAAAACATGCTGGATAAGTTGGCAGTTCATTTCGCTGTTGCGACTCCTGATTAATAAAGGGACTAAGTGGAAAATAAAATGAATGAATAAATAAATAAAACAGTCATTTGTTCGTACTTATACAATGCCAACACAACTGACATACTCTTTTTTTAATTTATTTTAAATTTTTTGACAAATGACTCACCAGAAAGCAAGTTTTTAAAGTGTTTGTCTGTGTTCTGGTGGAGAATGCTTTCACTCTTTGTAAAGAATGTCACATCGGGTGTTAAGGTTTCCAATAACACAAATTCCAAAGTATATTGCTAACAAAAACTAATGGGAGGTAAAGGTAATGCATTTCAATATTTGGAAACATTTTCTTCTCTCTTAGAGTATTTAAGTAAAGTTTTATAAACTAGTTTTGAGAGGAGCACGCGATATGATTGATCACACATATGATCAATCATTCAGATTAATCCAAACCTACAATAAATATTTCATTTCACCTTACTTCCCTTATCTTTGTTTTTGAAGAATCCCCCCATCCATCCCATCTTCCTCCTTTACCATGGGGAGCTCTCGAGAACTACATAATCCCGTACCCCCTTACATGCTAATGGACCTGACTGGAGGCCTGGGCTCAATTATCTCCGAGCTCAGGGTTCTCTTCCGGGACAGCATGCCAAACCTGCTATTACTATCAATCAATATCTAAGGGTGAACTCTTTAAAGAAAATAAGAACACTGTAAAAAATGCTGAGTTTCACACAGTTCCTTCATGTTGCCCAAAAATAAATCAATAGGGTATATGCGGAAGTATGTGGAAGGACTTTTGATTTGTCAGTAACCTATAGGTCAAACGCTTCCGGTGAACTGTATGCCATTACAAAATTGGCGCGTTTAAGATCTGTTTTCTTTAAAAATCAGCAATCTCCACTGGCTGAGGGATACACGATAGAAAGTGAGTCTCAGATTGTACAAGAAGCACTGCATTAAATAACATTTTTCCCCACCATGTCTTTAAAATATGAACATTTATTTACCCCAGTGAATTCAATGGAGCTTCTGTGCTATCCTTCAAATACTGACAAGCATGTAAATGGATTTTCAACTCGTTTTATGCTTGAGCAACTAAACGAATGCCAAAGTTTATTTAACTGATTATATTTTAATTACATTACAACATCGATGCTGTAAAAGGAACCGTAAAAAAATTGAAAAAAAGTCACATTAACCGTTCACTGGAAGTTTATCAGTATGGGAAGAAACATTGGCTCTGTATATACCCTATTAAGTTAAACTTGAGTGTTTTTACACATTTAAGTGGCTTGAACATGAAACAATTAAGTTGCTCCTAAAAAAAAGTGTGTAATAAGCTCATTTTAAATAATTAGTTTGAACAAACAGCAAAATTCTCTTAACAATCCACATTACATTGGGTTAATTACTATACTGTGCAAACATTATGAACACACCAGACTTAACCAATGGTGGAAGTTTGTGGTGGGGCTATCTGTTTACATGTCCAACTGCAAACAGAGAGTGTTGACGAAAACTATTTCAAGGACGTATTTTAAAAATGCTTATAATATATTGACAACAATCTATATGTGACCCTGGACCACAAAACCAGTCTTATGTTGCAATAGCAAAAAAAAACATAGTATGGGTCAAAATTATATATTTTTCTTTTATTCCAAAAATCATTATAATGTGACGTAAAGATCATGTTTCATTACATTCCCCCGACCCCCAAATTCCCTACACTCTCAGAAATAAAGGTACAAAATCTGTCACTAGGGCAGGACTTTTTCAAAAGGTACAAATACCTTACAGTACTCTAAAGGTACGAAAGTGAACCTTAAAGGTACATAAGCATACCCTAAAGGTACCTGTGTGGTACATTTAGTGTACCTAAGTCAACCTTAAAGGTACAAAAGCATACCCTAAAGGCACCTGTATGGTACAAAGCTGTACCTTTTGAAAAGGTACCAACCACCCCAGTGACAGACTTTGTTCCTTTTTTTCTGAAAGTGTACTTTAAAAATATTGGAACTTAATTTTGGATTAGTAATCTGTATGGCTAAGATGGCCTAATTTGCACAATTTAAAAGGGATTTTGTCAGTATTTTTTAAGTTCACTTTATTTGTATAGTACATTTAAAACAGCCACCAGGCTGACCAAAGTACTTTACAGCAGGGCAAGTTTAATAGAGTACAAAAATAAAAATAAAAAAGACTAACCCAAAATCTTGGATGACAAACATATAATTTCAAAAGCTTCCAAACAACCAAAAAGTCAAAACTAAAATCAGTTATGTTAAATACTACTCATAAAAGTATGGAGTTTGAGTATAACAACATAATAATGTACAACAAAAAAACTATAATTTATTTTACACATTCCAAAGACATGTGGTATAAGTGAATTGGGTAAACAAAATTGGCCATAGTGTATGAGTGTGTATGTGAATGTGAGAGTGCATGGGTGTTTCCCAGTACTGGGTTGGGGCTGGAAGGGCATCCACTGCATAAAACATATGCTGGAATAGTTGTCGGTTCATTCCACAGTGGTGACTCCTGATAAATAAAGGACTGAAATGAATGAATTACATTTAAATCTGTTAATCTCTAAAATGAGCTGATAGTTCTATGCTACAAACCTTGTATCCCTAATCTAAGCCATTTTCCATCTTGCACAAAACAAGGCTACCATGCTACATTCCTCTTCAATAAGTGGTGTGTCCCACATCACCACTAAATCCCAACATCAATATGCAACCGGCACGAAGGGCCAATGTGTCTATTTAGGGCTGCGTGTCAGACAGCTGGAAGTGGAGCAGGGCCTAGCAAGAAGTCTCTCACTTTTTTTATTGCCTTGAAATAAACACTGGATGGACCCACTGGGACGGCACGGGTCTGGCCCCGCAGTTTCCAAGCGGAAAGAGAGAGCGAGAAAATGAAAGAGAGATTAAACATTGTCTCTGTACCCACAGCGCTTCAGAGGGGGCAGCTTCTGCTCGGCTTTGTTCTGTGATCAAAGGTGAATCAGAGAGAGCAGATTTCAAGCAAAAAAGAAGAAACTAGGCATGTATTTATTCATCTAATTCCTCCCCAAGATGCCATGAATATGCAACCAATTTCAGAAAGAAAAAAAATGGCCCTGAGGAACTTTTAGCATCTTAACCTTATGCAAACAAAGCCTGTAGGGATTTCAGCAACGATTAATTCTTTTCAAACGCAGGGTAAAGGAAAACAAGTGATGCCAGAGGCTGTTTTAGAGTTTCCTCTTTATTGCGCTAAACGTTTCGACTTGTTGAGGAAAGATAATTGATTAAGAATCATTATTAAAGACCGAAGTAAGTCTACCTGACTCCAGGCCTCACTTTGATTGCTTCTACTTCATTATAATATTAAAAAAAGAATATACTGTATGCTGCACAATGTGTGTTTGATGGACAGGGCTAATGAGATAATAAAAGAGAATATCTAGAGAGATGTGGAAGACAAAAAGTTTGGATTAAAATTCAAAGATGAAAAGTGCAGACGGTAGCGTATGTGGGCAGCTGATGTGACATTTTAGGCAGAGCTATACACTATCTAAAATTATTTTCAACTACGCTTGTCTAATCGCTGTCTAATTCTTAAACATCACATCTGTATGGTCTATTTTATAAAGATAATTGCATTTGATATTGGTACTTTTAAAATTTATCAAATCTCAGAACTAATTACTTTCAAATAAAGCGGCTTAATAAGTTTTATTGTAATAAAACAAGGTTGAAAATAGTATAATAACGCAATAGTAAAATATTTGTGAACTGTCTAAAGTATACAGATGCATATACATTTCCTACTTTTTAATGTTATTGCTATTACTACCACTTTGATCCGTGATGATGAGAAATAGACTAAAATTAGTCTTTAGATTAAAAGATCTTATGTTGCACGGGTATATATATTTTTGGAAATAATGAAAACTCCATTGTATAGGTCAAAAAATATACAGTATTATTTTATAATATAATTATAATATTAAGCAAATATCATGTTCCTTGAAGATTTATTAAAAAAATGAAATCATAAATACATCAAAACTTACATTTTGGTTAGTAACATGTATATTGTTAGCACATTTATGTTAGTAACATGTGTAATGTTAGTACACTACCTGACAAAAGTCATGTCGCCTATCCAAGTTTTAGGAACAACAGATAATAACTTGACTTCTAGTTGATCCTTTGGTATCAGAAATGGCTTATATGAAAGGCAAAGGCCTTTATATTACCTATATTTTACCAAAATAAAATATCATCATGCCTTAATTTTTAATTATTTAATTAGCTTAACACTTAACAGAAATAATGTCCAGTATAGAATATAAAGTCATAGTGCAGTGGAAAAAGAATTAATATTGTGTGTAACTCCTATGAGCTTGGAGGACTGCATCCATACATCTCTAGAATGGCTCAAATAACTTATTAATAAAGTCATCTGGAATGGCAAAGAAAGTGTTCTTGCAGGTAGTCATGGGCCGGTATAAGATTCTGACGGTATGATAACCTTGGATAAAAATATCAGGGTTTCACGGTATCACGGTATTGTGCTCACTGCTCTAAAATAAATTCTTTTTAAATGTCTGGGTAAAAAAACTAAAACTTTTTTCCTTTTGAAAACAATATATTCAATTTTTTGAAGGGTTTATGGTATTTTGGAGCAGTGAACACATCAGACTATAATTCAAATGAATCATTGACTTGTGCTGTCTTCATTAGTTTCAAAAACACAGATTTCTTTACAGTTTAAAACGGCATTTTGGATATTTTTTTTTCTGCTAGAGATACGGTTGTCCTAAAAAAAAAAAAATGTAAAAAAAATATCTTGCACATACCTTAGGAACGGTATTACAGAAAATGTTGGCGGTTTTAAAACCTTGACTTTTCCAGACCGCGGTATACCTTGAAAAAACGGTTATCGTTCCATGCCTACTTGCAGGACTCCCAGAGTTCATCAAGATTCTTTGGATTCATTTTCAATGCTTAATCTTACTCCAGATATGCTCAATAATGTTCATTTCTGGTGACTGGACTGGCCAATGCTGGAGCACCTTGACATTCTTTGCTTTCAGGAACTTTCCTGCGCTATCCTGCTGAAGAATCTCCTATGGTTTGTAATGTAATGGGCAGCATTATGTCGATGTTGCATCCACTGCAGATCTCTTGCACACCCCCATACTGAATGTAACCCCAAACCATGATTTTTTCTTTACCAGACTTGACTGATTTCTGTGAGAATCTTGGGTCCATGCGGGTTCCAATAGGTCTTCTGCAGTTTTTGGGATGCAGTTCAACAGATGATTCATCTGAAAAATCTATCTTCTACCACTTTTCCAAATGATCAACTTGAAGTCAAGTTATTATTTGTTGCTCTTAAAACTGGTATCAATGACAGATGTTTACATGTTTTATTTTAACCTTGAGATTCTAGACTTTCAAATAGTTGTATCTCACCCAAATATTCTCCTATCCTGACAAAGTATAAATCAGTGGCAAGCATATTTATTCAAATTTCAGATATTATTATTCTCAATTTCCAACGCATTTACACTTGTCAATCTACACTTAGTTTACTTAATAACTTTTGTGGTCCAGGTTAACATATTAAAATCCTTTCAGAAAAATGAAATATAGGTTGGACAGAACATTAAAGGAATAATGATGAAAAAATCTGCTTTAATATAAACTTAAATAAATCACATTTTATGACATATTCAAATTGAAAACAGCTATTTTAAACTGTATCAATTCTAATTACTGTCTTTACTGTATATTCAAAGCAAATAAATATAGCTTAGCTCATCACAAGCGTACTTGTCTCAAAAAACATGATCTTACCAACGCCACACTATTTGAACAGTAAAGTTACAGTATGCGGTGTATAAAATAGAAACATGTAAAGCAGTCTGTTTGATCTGCTGAGGTTGGAGAGGTTGAACTGAAACAAACCTGCATATATTACCCACTTAATGCTCAGAGATGGCATAAATGTTTATATACATATCACAGGCTTAATGCAATGAGGCAGTATGAATTGACATGACACCAGTTTAGGTAGTTTGTTACAGCAACTACACATACTGAAGTGCTTATGCCTTGTCAGAGGCAGTATTGGATTTAATGAGGATAATGCATCTCAAAGAAGAAAAACCCAAAATTTTTAATAGTTACAGTCGAGGAAAATTGAACTACACATAAATGCTTATGCCTTGTCAGAGGCATTATTGGATTTAATGAGGATAATGCATCTCAAAGAAGAAAAACACAAAGTTTCTAATAGTTACAGTCGAGGAAAATTTGAAGTTTAGTTTTAGCTTTTGAATTTTCATAGGAAAATGCTACTAATAAAACTGACATTTCAGGTTTGACCACTAGAGGGAGTTTTAGCAGTCAATTGAAACAAGTAACCGTGCAGTATCTGTGTACATGACAATTGTGTTACTTTTGTATATTTAAAAGTTTTATATATAGAACAACAAAAACAATGTGGATAAAAAGCTGTGATATGTATGCCAGGCCTGTAGGTGGCACTGTCGTTTGGAAAAGAAACATGTATTTATATCGCTGTATGTATTTACAGTATTGTATATCTTTACTGTAAAGTATACAGCAATTTTCACAGTGCAACTTTAAAATACAGTAACCTACTGTAAATAAGTGGTTTAAACAAGCAGCAAAAGCCCTTTTTTGAGTGTGCTTATAGACAATTTTCATAAGTTATACTTTTGTAGTTTACATGGAGATGAAAATGGTATTGTTTTCAAAAACAATCTTTTCGAATCCTCTCAAGTTTGCCTTTTCAGATGTATTGACCTTATTCTTCAATGTGGAAGTGCGCTCATTTTGCAATTGTTTCAGAACTTCGATTCGGTCAAACTATTTACTCTACAAACAAGTGTGTTCATGTCTATACATTAAAAGTAGACTGATATAATAAAAATATATATCAGTTTGCAACATCGAGCAGCATAACCAGCTGTCTTTAACGTCTATAAATCAATGGAAGTGAATGAGAACGGAAGTCTTTAGCCAAAAAGATTCCAATGGCTGAACCCTCTCATAAGTGAAGAATAAGGTCAATAAATGAACACGCAAAATGCGAAACATTTCAGTTTTAGTTAAACAGTGTTGTGTAAACTCCCCCAGAATTGGCCATGAATTGTGCAACGAATACACTTTGCGTGCACCAATTTCCAATATTTGATATAGTTTTTGAGTTTTAGGTTATGGAAGAAGCAAAGCAGATAATTTGACATGCTTTACACTGAAAAAATACAAGCAACCATACTTTCATACTTTCTTATAACTGTTGTCATGATGGATACCAACATGTACATAAACATCTCTTTTAATTGACATTCTGTTTACAGCTTGCTCTCTGTGGGTGGTACTAGAACAATATTAATTGCAGCTGGCATGACTTTCCTATGTAAAGTGAGAACTTTAATAAGCCTATTAACTGAAGCCTAAAAAATACACTGAAAATAGGCACGTTGCACTAATACAATTTAATTTAGGCACATTGCTATTTTAACACACATAATCCATGGTAACCTGGACTGATAATAATAGTGTACAACAATTAGAATTTTCATTAATTTTTAGTTCTAAAAAATAACCCCATTATTACAATCACCTCTTATAATTATTAGAAAGATTCAAAACAATTCAAGTTTTTTTGTGCAGCGCTTTTTCACAAAACTTGTCATAATGTGAAAGCAGCTTTACAAAAGGTGCACATTATTGCATTACAATAAAATACAGAAAGTCTAATAACTTTAATTAATTAATTAGTAACTACTAGCTTTTAACAGTTATCATATATAAACATAGTTAACCTGCAATTATATAGCATATACTGTAGGTCATGACAGTGTACACGTTCAATGAAGTGTACTGTATTTGTTAGGGATGCACAATATATATTAGCAGACATATCATTATCGGCCAATACATGCTATTTAATTATATTATCGTTATTGGTCCGATATCAAAATCAGGCCGATATCTTAAACTGAAAGGTTACATAATTGTACAGAACTGCCTGCCTCGCGCAAAAGTCAAAGTCTGCACTGACTTTGTGTGGTATTGCTGTGTGTAAATAACTCAGTAAGTAACCATGTTCCTTATTATTGTACACATGCTTGATAGTGTCAATGTGTATTCTGGTTTAAATTGCCTCAAGAAAAATATTACATGTGTAAACATAAACATAAATATTTATTTTACTTGTTTGTTATGTAAATAATTCATTTATTCATTCACTCAATTTAGCTTACAAAATTTACCTATAGCACAATGTCTTTGGACTGTGGGGGAAGCCCGAAGCACGCAGAGGAAACCCACACAAACACGGGGAGAACATGCAAATTCCACACAGAAATGCCAACTGACCCAGCCAAGGCTCGAACCAGCGACCTTCTTGCTGTGAGGCAATCGTGCTACAAAATGCGCCACCATGACGCCTGTTAATTAAATCCCATTGTGTTATTTAACCTATTATTTTTATCCAACAGTCAAGTTGAATGTTAAATTGCTAAGCGAAGAAAAGAACAATTTATTTTTGTCATGTTGATTCAGGTGAAATTGTAAGCTATTCAGTCCATAAGATCAGTTTAAACTTTTATTTAAATACAATACATTTTTACTGTATAAAATATAACATTTTGAAATATTTATATTTAACTGAATATATTGGTTATCGGCCTCCAAATCTTAAGAGTTGGTTGGTCATCAATATCGGCCAAAAAATCCATATCGGTGCATCCCTAGTATTTGTGTATTAGGTATATGCGTTATTCTCGAAGTCCTCCATGGTTGGCATCATCTCTTCACAGAACAAAAGCAATGGTACTAATAAATAAACCAGAACAACCAGCTCTGAATCCCAGCATTGCAGTCTCTTTCTCAAAGTTTGAGAATCAGTTTGAATCAGTTTGAATGTTGCACTCATTCCTGATCAATCACTGAAAGTGTTGATTAGACAAACCCGTCCTGTGTTTTCTGTCTGTCACACAGACGGAATTCACACCACAATTATGTACTTTACAAGTGTCACTACTCAAACATCTCCCTAGCTGATAAACAAGTCTACTATCATGCAGCCGAACTGAGAGAATCTAGCCGTGGGCTTTATGATGGATCCTAATCCCAGATGTATTTATAGAGGGAAAACATATTTTGCTGGAGTCAGATAAGGTGATTTAAAACAGCACTGCATTGTAACAGATTAGAATAAAGCATCACATAAAAAAAGCCAATCACATGGCAGCAACTCAATGCATTTAGACATGTTGATGTAGTCAAGATGATCTGCTGAAGTTCAGACCGAGCATCATAATGGAGAATTTACTGTAGGATTTAAGTAATTTGGAACATGCCGTTGTTGTTGCTGTTCTGTTCTGAGAACTTCAGAAATTGATAATCTACTGGGATTTTTGCTTGTAGACATCTCTAGGGTTTATATCATAGAATTATCTGAACAAGAGAAAACATCCAGTAACATGCAGTTCTGTGGGTAAAAATGTCTTATTGATTTTACTGTCTTGTCTGTAATATAAAGTCATTCAAAGAACCACTAACAGCAACCAATGTTAGTAGAGGAGCTTTTCTCAGTTTAACACATCAAACCATGAAGCAGAGGAGCTACAGCAGCAGAAGAGCCCACTAAGCATCAATCCTGTCAGCTAAGAATCAGAGACTGCATCATTTAATTCAGATGAATCACACTAGAGTTAGCCTATGTCTACACGAATCTGGACACGATACGTTTGAAAATGACATTCATTCATTCAATAACTTTCTTTTCAGCTTAGTCTCTTTATTAAGTAGACTCCACTGGAGTCTCCACAGTGGAATGAGCCGCCAACTTATTCAGATTATGTTTTACGCAGCAGATGCCATTCCAGTTGCAACCCATCACTAAGAAACATCCATACACTCTCATTCACACACATACACTATGAACAGTTTTAGCCTACCCAATTCACCTGTACCACATGTCTTTGGACTTGTGGGGACAACCGGAGCACCCAGAGAAAACCCACACCAACACGAGGAGAGCATGCAAACTTGACCACAGAAATGCCAACTGACCCAGTCGAGGCTCGACCTTGTTGTGAGGCGATCATGCTACCCACTGCACCACCGTGATGCCCTTAAAAACGGCATTTTCATCTAAAAACACACTAATTAAACTAATTAAACTGTCTTGTCCCAATAGGTCGATTTAGAGGTTTTTGTAAAAAAAGCAGACGTGGATTTAGCTGCTTAAAGTTAATTTATTTACTAGCTAATAACCGTTTCATTACATATAAAATGAAACTTCTGAACGTAATCAGAGGAGCCTGATAGAAAATGCTCATTTACAAGAAAAGAGGTCTGATGGATTTAGAGGGTTTTGCATCTGAACTCTTCAACTGTTATTCCCCCCAAAAACTCAAAAATTGTGTTGTTGCAGATCATTTAAAATAAGTAGTTTGAGCAAACAACAAACATCATTTTTTGAGTGAAAGCAGAGGATTGCAATGTAATTCCATCAGGATAACATACTGTAGGCAGAAATCTGTCCAAACTGTTTTTTTTAAACATTAACTAAACTAAAATAGGAAAGGACAAAGGAAATTGCAGCAACTGTGACTTAAGGTAATTCTGAAGGCAAAGGGGCAAGTTGTACCTAATAAGGTGGCTGGTGAGTATCAGTAATCAAACGCACTATTTCCACAGTCGCCTCTATTGTTCCTGGCATATAAAATGATTGATGTAAAGAAAAATGGAGTGGGAAAAATGTTGATGGCATGTCAGGATGATAGATGAAGAGATCTTATCCCGTAAAATCCTGCTGTTGACTTGCCCCGTCGAGCAAGGCGTCCCCCCTCTGATAGACAGGCCGTGATGTGCTGCTGGGATTTGACCCCTACCCATCCCACTCTTTCGCACACTTCTTTTTTCCCTCTCTATTCTTCCCTCCCCACCGGGTCCACTCTCATACACTAAGCTTATCCTCCTGCTACTGATAAAAAAGTAATAAAGCTCCTTAATGGCACATCAGTTTCTCCCTTCCCATCTCCGCCATCCACTGTGTATTCGGGTCCCTGAAAATAGCGCTTTGTTTTTTCATGAAACAAAAGGAGAAGGCAAGTGAGCATCTACGAGTTCCCTCGTGGTGTCCAGGTCCGTGCTCTCCTGTTCCAGAAAGCGAAATAAGCAACACTCTCAGACTTCTCCATGGATTGTCCCTTCCTGTATCCTCTACTGAATGGTCACTAATGGCTGTAGAAAAGACTCTGCTTTTTAAGTCCAGGGAGGAAGGATCTCTTAAGCAAAGGGCTCTGGAACTTTGTAAAGGTTCTTTTCCAGCAGGAGTAGAGCTAGTGATTGGGGTCAGTGCGACTCGTTATAGATGAAGAGAGAGAGTTTTATGTGTGCCAGTCCACCAGGGTTGAATGTTCACCTCAAAGGTTTTTTTTTGTGATCACAGAATCTTTCCTGGGCAGCATGGTGGCTCAGTGGTTAGCACTGTCACCTCACATCAAGAAGGTCACTGGTTCAAACTCCAGCTGGGTCAGCTGGTGTTTCTGTGTGAAGTTTGCATGCTCTCCCAGTGTTTGGTAGGTTTCCTCCAGGTGTTCCAGTTTCCCCCACAGTCCAAAAACATGCACTATAGGTGAATTGAATTAACTTTGTCGTAGTGTATGAGAATATGAGTAAATGTGAGAGTGTATGGGTGTTTCCCAGTGCTGGGTTGCAACTTGAAGGGCATCCGCTGCGTAAAATGCTGGATAAGTTGGAGGTTGATTCCACTGTGGTGAACTCTGACTAATAAGGAGACTAAAGCCTGGTTTATACTTCTGCGTTGAGTGATCGGTGTGACGCACGGCGCATGCCTTGCAATAAGCCTCCTTGTTGTTGGGCATTTCACACTCTGCTCGATGTTTGTGTTGCTCTGCAATAACACTTCCGAAATGTTAGCAGGCAGTAGGTTTGCATGTTCCTCTGTGTCGAGTTTCTTCACTGGTGATTTGCTTTTTCTGAACGCTACCTTAATGTAGATGTAGCTCAAACTTGCTCATTTTGAGGCGGGAACCGGTGGACGTGAAACAACTTAAATCATAAGTTAAACACAAATCAAAGCTTTCCATATGGACTTCTTTCACTGGACTCGACACTTGTAGGCACTCGCACTAACGGGTTCGCACATCTCTTGGTCCCACCAAACTTATCAATGCTAACAAGCTGACAGAGCTTGCGCTGCACGTCGTTGCGACATGTAGTTATATTTTTTGAGAGGTTCGCGTCAGCTACGGCGAGGGCTATGCAACCACATGCAGGCTACATCGTAGCATACACGTGCTCTTGACGCAGAAGTATAAATTAGCCTTAAGCCGTAGGAAAATAAATTAATTATGAGTATCTTTCCAGATGATCTCTCTGAGTAATATTTCTATTTGTGTGACAACGGTGGCTATGGTTGTTCACTATTTGAAAGACAAAAGTGCAAATGTGACCTGCTCCATCGCGTTGAGTAATTTTGACACAGAAACATATTATGAGTTTTACTTTTGCATGCTAAATAAACGAATAGGAAGAGTTGAAGCTTTATAATAATGCAATTGCTAGGTCTAATCATTTAAACATGGTCAGAAAAAAACATGTACCTGAAAGAAAAGTGTCTGTGTGATATCAAAGAGCAGACATGTTTTGATGGAGTCAGGAGACTGATTCAAACTTGTAAAGAAATTAAAAGTTTCTTCTATTCAGCAAGTGTGCACTTCAAACACTTTAAAGATTAAAGACATTAAACACATTCAGATTGTTATGTAGAAAAAAAGCTGACCCCAAAGGCTGACCCCAAAAAGCTGACCCCAAATATCTGAACACTTATTGAGCTACAAGAAAGATATTATATTTCCGTAAGTTCATTAAGTAAAAGGTACAGTCTAAGAAATAAAGCTCTCACTGTGGCAGTCTCCTTTCACAAGGTGCAGTTTTGTACTTTTTAGGTCCAATAAATAATGTGAGGAGCTCTGTCACCCGGGAGGAGCTCGGAGTAGAGCCACTGCTCCTCCACATCAAGAGAAGTCAGCTGAGGTGGCTCTGGCATCTGTTTTGGATGCCTCCTGGTTGCCTACCTAAGAAGGTGTTCCAGGCATGTCCCACCGGGAGGAGGCCTCTGGGAACATCCAGGACACGCTGGAGGGACTATGTCTCTCTGCTGTCCTGGGAACATCTTGAGAGCCCCCTGGAGGAGCTGGAGGAGGTGTCTGGGGACGGGGAAGTGTGGGGTTCTCTCCTAAGACTGCTGACCCGGTCCCGGAAAAGCGGATCAAAATTAAATGAAAATGAAAGAAGGTCCTAATATGTAATTATCATATGATATGTCACCATTAAGTACTAATATGTAACTTAAAACACCAATATGGATCTTTTGGGTATTTACATGTAGACTTTAATTACAAAATGTGCACCTTTTGAAAGAGTACCTTTCAAGTGACAGCTTTTCTACCTTATTTCTGAGAATGTAGCTAGTTACTCTTTCAACATGTTGCAACAGAAAAAAAAACTAAAGCCTTGATGTGCTTCAAAAGTCCAAGATTACACACGGAAGCCACATGTCTAATCGAATCAGTCCTTCACCCTTATGTTTACAGTCAAGGAATCCTTTAGATGGATGCTCTCTCATTCAATCAATCCTGATCTATGGAGAGAATTACACCAAGGTCTAGTTTCCTGGAGGAAATCGATGAAGTTACTTTTTCACCTCGAATAAAAAGAAAAGTCTATGATGCCATCAGATGACACCTTTAAAAATACATCTTTAATATAAATGTATATGTTTGGCTAAGAGTTTGCTTTCAAACATCACCTTCAGTGCCTTCATGACCTCAATATCCCTTACAGTTACTCCTCACTAAAGTTGGCCAAATGATCCAAATGGAAAAAGAATTGGAAGACAGAGCAGAACTTGAGAAGACAAATATCAGTAGTGACAAGGCAGGCAATTGAGAGCTTGGATGATGAAAGCCGCCCACTCCTGGTCTCAGCCAGAGAAGGGATTGTTGTAAATCAAAGGAAAGGTAGTGGCTGGCCGGGGTGATGTCTCTGTGGGACAACCTCCAGACAATAAAAGCCATTATGCTTGCTGTGGCCATTAGGGTTCCTAAAAGCCTGATCCGGACCCTGCAGTCGGCCCTCCACCTGCCTGCTTGAGTCGACTTGACAGCTCAGCCCTGGAGTAACCTGCCCCCATACGCCCGGAGGCATGTCCTGGGTATGTGGGCAGCGAGAGACAACACTTGATTGTTCATTCACCCGACTGATTTCCAAGAAGGTACACAACTGAACATGACATAAAAGACAAATCGGAGCGAAGCAAAGCATGAGCTCTTCCTATCGTGGCGAGCAGCTACAAATATGTTACCATAAAGTGTTTGCTCAAATCTTTTCATGTTTTGATGATGCTTCATACACTTCAAAACCTTAATTTGGCTGTATTTCCCTGCTAGAGTGTTTATATTGCCAGTGTAACCCTTGTGTTTCAAAAGTAAATTGAATCAAACTCTAGCATTACCCACTTATCTATCACTTGAGGTTAGATAAGTGAGGTTTAACTAGAACTAGGACTAAGTTTAGCAAAAGGTTTTTTTGAAATTTAATAGTTCATAAATGTCATTTCTATCTAGGCCATAGCACCAGTGTTGGGCAATAACGCGTTACTAGTAATGCGTTACTGTAATGGCAATACTTTTGACAGTAACTAATACTGTAACGCATTATTTTTAAGTATATTAACTCCATTATTGATACAATATGACGTGTTTGTCCATTACTTGGTAAATTAATTCATTTTTGGCTGCAGTCTAGCCTACATCTTCCTGTTTACAGCGGCGACACATTGTGGGATTAGTGGATGCCAACCAACCGACAAGAAGACACTTCGTGTATAAGGCGCCACACTGGACAAAGTCAAGCGGAAGCGCACTGAGCCTGAGGTACACCGAATATGCACACGAGAGTGACAATTAACGTTAACTATTATTCTTTACCATTACTAAGGCCCCGTTTACACTGCCAGTTAAATGTGACCCAATTCCCAATTTCTTGCTTTTGTGACACAGATCGGATCTGTTCTATAAAAAAAAAAAAAAAAACGCATACATTCGGATATTCCGAGATCAGTTTCAGGCCCCCTTCATATGTGTAAATAAATCAGATATAAATCGGATATGTGACAATGCTATCATGTAAGCAGATAGATCGAATTTATTGAGCCTTTCCGTTTTGTACGTCATTAAACTTGCGACAATGTAGTATTTCTTCGCGGTTTAATGATGTAGAAGGAAGAGCGTGTGTGGAGACGCCAACGCTGTAAACAACAACAGAGGAAACATGAAGGAGGAAAGTGGTCGGTGGTCGATGGCAGAATTTACCTGCTTTCTTGCAATGTGGGAAGAGGAGTCAGTGGAGGACACCATATATAAACCATAGGCCCAAGTTGCGATGAAAACCCTTTCCCTCCTCCTCCTCCACCTCAAAATCATTTTAAAGTTAGACAAACTTCTCATATTTCGCAGAGCTGAAAGGAAGACAATTTCTACTATCTTGGCTAGTGGCATAGATGCTAGAACCCGCCTTTTACGCATGCACAATGTCGAAAAAATTGTATGGCAAGTGTAAACACATGAATGAGATATGGGTCACAAATAAAAGAACGTGTAAACGGACAGGCAAAAAAATCCGATAAAGGCAACGAATCGGATTTGGGCATCAAGACCTGACAGTGTTAACGGGGCCTAATACTACTGGGTTTGTTGTTTCAGATAAATAAGCACACATTTGTTATCAGCATAACAACATTGATTACTTTCCTAGACAGAGCTGTTATGTTTTTGTTTTGCTTAAAATGCATAAAATTTATGGTTGTCTGTAATAGCAGTTTTTTGGCGCTGAGTTTCACCAAATTGATTCTGAGTGATAAGTCAGATTACTTTCATTTATTTATTACATAAAGCTTTAGTGATTGTTGTATATTGTTGCAAGTTTTCATACTCAAGCTGTGAAGGTACATGTTTAATACTTAAATACAACAACTTTTATGATGCTGAAGCAACTTGAATTTTTATTTATTTTTGCTTCTGAATATAATATTCGGCTAGTTTATCACCTTGTGATATTGTTATTTTTGTGCTGATGATCTGACTTAAATAAATCAGTGTTTAAAGATGACTTTTTGTTTAAGTCTGTCTTGTGTTTTAGTTGTGAAAATGCAAATTAATTAAAACTGTGAAGTCAATCAACCTTAATGCAGCACTGAAGTGACGTTATAGAGCATATTATCAAACTATTTCATAACTGTAACAAGAGGCAATTCAATCATAACTCAATGTTAAAAGCTATCATAACATTAATATGTGGCTCTTTTTGGATTCTCAGAAGCTATAGAAATTAAAAATGTACAACAGGAAATACGCTGGGACTATTGTTTTTGTTTACATCCCTCAAAATGGTCTATAAGGGTTTTAATGGGAGCATTAAAAATGTTCTTTGGAAAAGTAACTGAAACATTACCGTGCAAAAACAGTAATGCATTACTTTTTGATGTAAGTAATCAATAAACTGATTGAGTTACTTTTTGGCTGAAGTAACTAGTAACTGTAACTAGTTACTATTTTTCAGTAACTAGCACAACACAGTATGGCGCCAATATGACCCTTCAGTTCCTCTCATCCTATGATAAACATTCGAACCAGCCTTTCTAAAATGTAAAAAGTGATTAGTTGGCTTTACTTAACAAAAATGAGCAAACATCTTGCCTTAACACAATTTCTTTGACTTTAAAAACATGAGTAAACCTGTTGCCTTTAAATGATTAAGTAAACGAACTGTGCATGGCTATAAAAAATAAGTCAACTTAGTGCTAAGTTACTAATAGTTTATTCACATTTTAAGTAAAGTCTACTTATCACTTTTTAAGGCAAAGAGTTTACTATAGGTCACAGCCTCTAGCGTAAGTTGCAAATGTTCCTCTTGAAGCCAGAGGAGTGAGGTTTAACTAGTGGGTCTTTGTTACACTGACCTGCTTAACCTTACTCCCTTCTGGGTCACGACACCAACGTAACCTCTGAAAAACAACATTAGAACTGACATTTCTAGCATTGGATGTGGCCGCTGTTGTAGTCTCTAGCATGAATCGCTCCAGAGGAGTGAGACTAGCTGAAATTTTGATCATTTTTAGAAAATGTTTTTAAATTTAACAATCGGCTGTGTCCAGATGAAATTCAGAGAGACTCAACATTAAACAGTTAACCATGCCAGAGTCCATCAGCATGTCAAAGATCTCTGCATTGGTGTCAATTGTGATTTTTGTTTTTTATTTATATGTTGATGGATGTTTGATAATCACATTTGCTTACTTACTAGTCTACATATAACCTACGTTAAACCTCTTCATTATCATTTTCAGAGCTTTTACACACTATTTCAGAAGATCCATAACAGTGTCCCCTACCTTGTAATAGTGAAAAACAAATCAATAATAACTCTGTGTCAAAAAGAGTTAACACAGTTGTGAATGTTATTCAAAAGAGTAACTAAAAAGTGACAGTATGCTGAAAATGGCTATTCAGACTAAGAGACAATCACCGTAAAACTGAATGTTAGAACCACTAAACAAAAGTATCACCAGAAATTCAGAGTGAATAACAATAACAGTAGGTTTAATGAACGATCATCAATTTGACAGGTCAAAACTGGAAACTCAGCCCCTAATCCATGTGTCAAACATGTTAATTTTCCAAGATGTTGAAACAAATATAAATTATATAATTTGCCCACATTGGTCAGCTTTTAAAAGAAGTCCAAGCTCTACAACAAATGATCTACAAATGATGTTAATAAAAAAAAACAATAAAAACTGCAGCAATATCATTAAGTAAAGACAGATCTGAAACAGAAGCCTTACCATGGATATATGCTGAGAAGATCCATGTTATTATCTCAGTTCCCAGCAGGTAGAGGATCAAATAAACATGGCCTGTATCCTGGGACAACATCATCCTCTCTACTATCCACTGCAAGCTCGCAGTCAGATTTGCCTCCATTCTGGAGTGAAACACCCACTTTTCACCATCCAATCAAAGCCAGATGGCTCAAGTCCCTCCCCCCCTTATTTTCATTGTTGAACACCCTAACTCAGAAATATGTCACATTACAGAAGTGGATTATAAAAAGCCGGTTTCTATAATGCTGCCTTTAACATAATGCAATAATAATAATAATAATAATAATAATAATAATAATAATAATAATAATAATAATAATAATAATAATAATAATAATAATAATAATAATATATTTAAATGAATTAATCTAACAAGCATGCATTTTCAAAGCTTTTAGATTTAGTATCCAATATGTGTACTATATAAAGTTACAATGTGTTTGTATACAATTCTACAGGGACTATGTTTCTGATGAACAAACAAACAGAAAATTTTGGGGAAAATGCATCAAAAAAATCCTATTTCAAGTAATTTTACATTTATTAACGGAAAAAAATAGATTCCCCCTATGAAAATAGATTCATTACAGTACACACTAAAATATGAACCACTTTAACCATTTTTGGTGATAATAAGAAGACTGCTATTGTTAAGCACTAAAACAGCATATTAGAATGATTTCTGAAAGTTCATGTGACTCTGAAGCTCTGATAATTCAGCAGTTCCATAACAGGAATACATAGCATTTTCAAACTACATATTAAAATGCAAAACAGTTATTTCAAATTCTAATAATGTACAGTTTTCTTGTATTAAACAAATAAATCAATCATTTGTAAAAAAATAAAAATAAATAAATAAATGAATAAATGCTGTAAATTAAATATAAACATTTTGCAATATAAACATGCAAAATATTTCTTTCAAATTGTAATAATATACTGTTTTATTGTATTTTTTCAAACAAATAAATGCATCATTGGTAAAAACACTTTATTTTAAGGTGTTTATTACGCATTCAATGTACTTACTATAGTAGTCACAATTAATATTGCATAATTATTTGAACCCAAATTCTTACCCTGATTACATACAATTAAAATAAAGCTAACCTAAAATACTATAATATGTGAATAGTGATTCTGTAGTTTATTACTTGTTGTACCACTAAGGAGTAAAGTAATTAGCGGATTCTAATCTAATGATATACACACCGGCCACTTTATTAGGTACACCAGTCAAACTGCTCGTTAACACAATTTTCTAATTGGCCAATCACTTGGCAGCAATTAATGTATTTAATGTATTTAAGCATGTAGACATGATCAAGACAATATACTGCAGTTCAAACCGAGCATTATATGGGGAAGAAAGGTGATTTAAGTGACTTTGAACGTGGCATGGTTGCTAGTGCCAGACGGGCTGGTCTGAGTATTTCAGAAACTGCTGATCTACTGGCATTTTCATGCACAACCATCTCTAGGGTTTACAGAGAATGGTCTGAAAAAGAGAATATATCCAGTGAGTGGTAGTTCTGTTGGCGCAAATACCTTTTTGATGCTAAAGTTCAGAGGAGAATGGCCAGATTGGTTCAAACTGATAGAAAGGCAACAGTAACCCAAATAACCACTCGTTACAACCGAGGAATCCAGAAGAGCATCTCTGAATGCACAACACATCGAATCTTGGGGCGGATGGGCTACAGCAGCAGAAGACCACACCGGGTGCCACACAACTTAGGCTAGAATTTACACAGGCTCACCAAAATTGGACAATAGAAGATTGGAAAAACGTTGCCTGGTCTGTTAAGTCTAGATATCTGCTGTAACATTCAGAGCGTTTCCAGTACCTGGTTGAATCTATGCCATGAAGGATTAAGACAGTTCTAAGGGCAAAAGGGGGTCCAACCTGATTCTAGTAAGATGTACCTAATAAAGTGGCCGGTGAGTGGATCTAAATATTAATAGGAGCAGATAAATTAGCATGTTCTAATCTAATAATATATCTAAATATAAAAGAAAAGGAACCAAAAACAAAATGAAAGATCTAATCTAATGATATATCTAAATATACAACTCATAATTGTGAATAATGTATATGTTTCACATAGGCTCACACTGAAATTTTCTCTTCATGCAGTTTTGACTGAAACCCCATGCTGTGACTTCACTTCTTGCCTCTCCAGGCATGCAGATCAGTCTCCAAATCCCAGCCTACAGCTAAAACCCGAATCACACGAGCAAAATAAGGGAAGATGGAAAAGAAAGACAAGGTGCCACTGATATCACGCTCTCTCTCTCCTCAGCCTGTGTCTGTCTTTCACGTTTTTCCTTTGCTTTTTCTGTTCTGTCCTGCGGAGCGAGCCGTTTCGCATGGCTGCCGGAGCATCTCCCATCGCTGGAGGCATTGGGAATGAGCAAAGGCCGCGCAAACAGCAGTCAAATGGCTTTTTCCTCTGTGAACTCTGCTATAGTGGCTGCAGCAGGAGTGAACAGGTCTATTGAACAAAATAGGGTTTCAATGATGTTCAGCCCTAATTGACCTCTCTTAAATGGAGAGTTCAGTTCAACAGGAATCCAGTGTTTAAGGAATATGCTTAGTTGAATCTCTATTTGTTATTTGATGTATAATGGAAGTATATATTGAAAAGCAGCATGAATATAGTCCATATATTTCAAATGTATATGATAATTTTGGATCAGCATTACCGATGCTGTACTTTTGAAGGCATGCAAATAAGATGCGAGATTTACTGTATGTGAAGAGAATTATATTTTCAGATTTTCAGCTTCAATTTAAGACGGTTACGCATACAAAGCTATCAAATGGATTTAGAAGACTTGTAGTATAGCACATCAGTCATATATACTATACCAAAAAAATAAAAGATGTTGGCCTACTTGTCTATATAAAAATGTGTGGAAAAAACAACAACAACAACAAAATTGTACTGATCATTTTATTGAATAATCTTAGCATTATTATTGTTATTCTATACTAAGAAGTTTTATAAAGGAATTTATGGATCTCTGACATAAAAATGTTGAAAACTTGCAGCATAAAGACCAATTTTAAAGTATGTCTTACATTACTTTTATATAGAATAGATACATAAAAAAATATTAAAGAGCCCTATTATGCGTTTTTGAAAGCTATCATTCGTGCAGTGTGCAACACAGCACTAAATGAATGAAAACATCCAGGTTTAAATCAGAAAGTGCACCTTATAAAAGTGCAAATATAGATTTTTTAATAAAAGATTTGACTCAGAGTCATTTAAATGACTCGTCATTCGTCCGGATCTTTTGACTGTTCGCATCGACGTTGACACAAAACAATGCCAAATATGAAGTGGCAGATCCAGTAAAACGTAAAAAAATAATCTACCCTGCAATGGGGGATTTGTCGGACGTTTGTTAAAGGTAGGATCTGAAATTAATGTATGGGACTTTGTTAAAGCCTGACAAGAACTTTATCAGTACACAGTTCACAGTTTATTCAACACAAGTGGAAGCAAGTGCGATTAAAATGGTTACCTCTTTGTTTTCTCTATCTTGCAAAATATGTATTTAATTGTGTTTTCTTACTTATAATCGTTCCACATGGCTTGTACTGTATCTAGTTAACTCTTTATATTCACATGTCACGTCTAAAGTGCTTTCTTTACCGGTTTAAATTCATTTGTAAGCTCGCGATCCTCTACCGTTGGTCGTTATGAGCTCGCGATCCTCTACCGTTTGCCGTTGCTATGGCGATCGCCATCGCCATCTGTTCCTACACACGTACGGCGGTCAAGTTACAAAATAGTTCAGCTTTTGCACTGTGTAGATTAATACTGTATGTGTTTCGTTGTTTTTACATATGGTTAAGAATAGAGCAATATGCTGCTGTTTAACTGCATTGCTTTAATGCACTCCTGCATTGGGCTCACACATAGACTCTGCACTCTGACTACTTCAACAATGTTGATAAGCCATGGTGAGCATTTCTCTCTGTCTTGCACTGAACACAGCCGACCAATCACAACAGACTGGGTCATCGGATCAATTAGTGCAGATTAGCTTCTCGTTAAGGAGGAGCTAGGGAACAAATGAATCACTGAACAAATAATATAGGGGTCATCGGGATAATTAGGTAAAAATAAATGCATATTATAAGACAGTGAAAATGTTTTATGACCTTGCATGCATATCAACCTGTTGTTGGAGACCCCCAAAACCAAAATATGACCTTTTTTAATGCATAATAAAGAATCTTTAATAAAATAAATAAATAAAAATAACTCCCTGGGATCCAAAAAACACAGAACTCTATGAATGTTCAATAATAAAAAAGACAATAATGAAAATAATGTCATATTTACATTATCTATTTAACCTTTTATGCCGGGTTCAGACCACAATATTTTTGCTATTGTGATAGTCACTGTGTTGAGTAAAGTGGTTTTGACTCCTGTTGGTTTCGACTTATGCACAAGAAACATATTCATATATTAAGAAAAACCTTTAGGGAACATCATAATGGCAGGAGTATTTGCTTTTACAGTAGCTCAACAAATCTTTCCTTGACTACACAGTTCCACCAAGCAGCACTGTTTTGTTCTGTCAGGTTGAAAGCTGTGTACGGAAAAGCTTGTGTGCTCCTACTGGCAAATATAACATGCAAATCTTTTTGTTGGGACGTTTCCCAGATGTGTCATCAGCGATCATCAACTTTGACACACCATATGATATAAAACAATCAATTATGGCATTCTACAGCAAGCAGATTTAGCCAAAAATATGCAGAAATTGAGTCATCTCAACATGAGCAAAACTGAAAGAGTCCAAAAAAAGCCTCAGTTGGTCTGGTCAATGCTGACTTTTTCCATCTCCAACCTGCATTAATTATTCAAAGTAAATGTTCCTTTGCTTTTTTAATAAAGCAGCCCAGGTGCTTCTGAAGGATTCATGCTAAGCTAATCTCTCTCATCCCAAAACCCTTTATTCTCCAGCAGCTGGTCTGTCAAAAAATCTTGAGCCAGTGAAGACTTCAGGCAAGCGTTTAGACAGGGTTTACTTTGAATATCGCCGTATGTGACTTGTTTGCGTCGTGAGGGGAATCGCAAAAGGACAAAATCTAGCGAGCTTTCTGTTAGCGACAGTGAGCCGAACATGAAAGCCGTTCTCACTCCATTAATACAGCAGAAGAAAAAACTCAGAGCCAAAAGCCTGAGGGGACTAAACAAGCTCCTACACACCAGTTACGCTCAAACAAAAAAAAAAAAGAAAGAGAGATAGAAAGCCAGAGAAAAGATGAAGAACAACACTTTTCAGCATTTTTTCCACAAGAAAGATCCTTGTTAGTGGCTCGGAAGCCAAGCAAAAGGGAAGAAAAAATAAAAAGGTGTTTCGAGAGACTCGCTAAAGGCACACTTTGCATCAACACCAACTTTTTACTTTCGACTTGCGAAAGGTGGTTTTTAGCGGTATGAAAATGAAAAGCGCGACCGCTCGCTGTACAGACGTAAACATACACCCCCGTCTCCCTCTAATTTCCCTCGTGAGAGTTGTTTTTTTCCATTTCTCATTGGAGGATCTGTGTCCGGTGGTGGAGATCGATGGAGACGCGTGGGCCCCGGATCAATGCTGGATGAGGCTCTCTGCGAACACTTTGAGCTTTGTTGGTGGGAGAGCAGCGCCGTAATGGTAATATAGATCAAACAACTGATGGAGGAGAAGAAGATAGACTGGAAGAGGAGGATTGGGAAGGAAAAGAGGGAAAATAATCATGTGACTTCACAAATAGACAGTAATAAGAGGAAAAGGGGGGCTCCGACAACAGTGGAAATCCTGGAAGCCAAAATAACATAAGACGAAACATTAGATAGTTTACTAGTTGAAATATACTGCTGACTTTTATTCTTAAAGACCTATTATTCCCTTTTTTACAAAAATAAGTCTCTGGTGTTCCTGTGTATGTGAAGTTTCAGCTCAAAATACGTCACACATAACATTTTTAAACTACCCCTCTTTGATCCTAATTGTGCCATTTTGGTCACTGTCGCTTTAAATTCAAATGAGATTGCACTTTTTACAATAGAGGGCGGAGCTAAAAAATGCCTATGTGTCAGCATAGTGGCAGATTCAAAAATAAGACTAACGTTCTATATTGATGAGGGAGAGATTGTCACTAATGGGCGGGGCTTCCTCCCTCTGATGACACGTATAAATGGAGAATATCAATCAAAGTGTTACTGCAGACTGTTTTTATTAAGTGTGATTATAAAAAATACAATTAATACATTTTTACTATTAGAAGCTGGTTATATTCACAGACTGTTGCCACACAACTGTGTTTAAACCGCTTATAAAGGTTTACATAACAGGTTCCTTTAAATCTAGTAAATGAATTAAAAACAGTAATAAAGTCAATCTAAAGTCATTTCAGTAACATATATTAAACTGACTAAACAATTAAGCTGAATTTATCCCTGGCTTGAGTCCCTGATATATCAGGGATCACCACAATGGAATGAATCGCCAATTACTCTATGTTTCATGTGGTGGAGGCCCTTTCAGCTGCATGTATCAAAACCACACAACAATTGTGATAGCTTTATTCATGTCTTTCTCTAAGAATGTGTCTTTTTTGTTATTTAATTAAGTGACTGCTAGTATTTTTTTTTACCTTTGAAGTCATGTTGACAATATTCTATTAAGGAAATTCATCCATTGCCTTTTAAAATACTTTTACACTATGCTTAAAAGCACCAGGTTTTAGTCATTTGTCCTCAAAAAGCTTTGAATAATTTAAATACAATTTTGAAATATGATACTTTAAATTACGGTCATAATAAATGTGATTACTTTTTTAAAAGTATACAGTTGTCGTCAAAATTATTACCCCTCCCTTCTAATTAATTTTTTTTTTTTTCAAATATTTCCAAAGTTTTGTTTATCAGAGCAAGGAAATTTTCACAGTATGTCTGATAATGTTTTTTCTTCTGTAGAAAAATCTTATTTATTTTATTTTGGCTAGAATAAAAGCAGTTTTAATTTTTTTAAAAAACATTTTAAGGTCAAAATTATTAGCCCCTTTAAGCTATATATTTTTTTGATAGTCTACAGAACAAACCATCGTTATACAATAACTTGCCTTATTACTTTACCCTACCTAGTTAACCTAATTAACCTAGTTAAGCCTTTAAATGTCACTTTAGGCTGTATAGAAGTGTCTTGAAAATTATATTGTTTACTGTCATCATGGCAAAGATAAAATAAATCAGTTATAAGAAATGAGTTAAACATGACGTTTAAACAAGAGCATTTACATTAATATGTTTTTAACAACAGCATTTTAGAAAAACCTTTATTTTAGCTACTATATTTGTAACCCATTGATCCTACTGCAGTCAACACAGGCTGAACTGAAATCGCACCGGCGATTCTTTGCATGGGAGTTGGTTGCTCTAACAAGGAGGCTAAAGACCATGTCCTCTACCATCTGTTGCTAGAGCACTTTTCGAGGTCAGAGGAGTGAAGTTTACCTGCATAGTACTTCACTAGCTGACCTCCGTTACACTGACCCCCTAAACCTCATTCCCATCTCGGACGAGCCCCCACATGTAACCCGCTTGTCCTACTGCACCGATATGGTCTAAGCTGGGATCGAACCGGCAATTCTTTGCATGGGAGTCGGTGGCTCTAACAAGGAGGCTAAAGACCATGACCTCTAACGTCTGTCGCTAGAGCACCTTTTGGGGTCAGATGAGAGAGGTTTACCTGCATAGCACTATGCTAGCTGGCCTCCGCTACAAATTCATTCACACAATTATAAAAATTTAAGTGTAAGAAGAGAAAAGAAGAAATCCAAACAATTAAAACATTTTATTTTTATATTTGTACTATATAAGTAATAGTAAATGAGTATGATAATGATAAATGATAATGATAAATGTGTAAGTAATGCAGAAAATGAGAGAGGAGGAACATACAGTAACAGAGAAAAGACCAGTTTTGGACAAGTTAGACAGTTACATTACTTATATCCACCTAGGGCTTGAGTGTCTACATACATGGACAGCACATTTTAACTGTCCTCTTATTTAATAGCCTCTTAAGTGGCTATTCAAAATACTTTGAATGTTTTATATTTTGTTACAGACATACGGTGTCATCTTGCAACTGTTTTGCAGCATATGAAATGTCCCAAACCCTATTTTTAACTGTCCAAAATGGGAAAAAAATGTTTTTATTCAAAGCAACTTAAATATATATATATATATATACATGTTATAAATGCACTAAAAAACATTCAGGAAAAAGTGTTTTATATAAATTCGGACCACGAGTGGACATATATGGACATCATTTTTCTCTAAAAGTACATCGTATTGAAACATTATACTTAGATTTTTATCCTAATTAGGTTCCGATAAGCCCAGATAGCAAATAGAAATAAAAAAAAATGCATGTAAAAAAAAAAACACCTTGGGCCTTAAGAGGAATGTCCAGACAGCATTATAAGCAACAGCTGTAGTGATCAAGCTGAATTCAGTTTTTTAATCTCTCTTCCTACACAGCAAAACTGTGGAGTTGAGCAAACTTAGAAAAAGGATCTGAGGGAGGATCAGAGAAGGATGTAGTTTCAAAATCGTGTTCTCTTCAAATACGGGATTAGCATTTCAGCTTCAAATAATGGCTGGAAGATCTTTCCAACAGTTCAGCTTGTCCAGAACCAAGATGCCCTCCAGCAGGTATGAAACCCGTTCTGGCCTATGAAATTCAAAGTCTGGACAGCCCGAAGAAACCAGATTTTTTTTACAATTTTATTCTATATGCTGTAGGCAGAGATGGGTAGAGTATCCAAAGTATATACTATACTATATACTATATCTATAAGTAAAAGTACGAGTATGTGCTGAATTTTTTTTACTCAACTAAAAGTAACAATCTTATAAGTTACTCGAGTAAAAGTATCTGATGATAAATTAAACAGGGGGGCTAATAATTCAGGGGGGTTAATAATTCTGAATTTAACTATATGTATATATATATATATATATATATATATATATATATATATATATATATATATATATATATATATATATATATATATATATATATATATATATATATATATATATATATATATATATATATATATACTAACTTAGCCATATCCCTAATTACAAGTCTCTCCATGGCATAACATAACTCTAACATAACCTAACCTAAACTAGTCATATCCCTAATCACAAGTCTATCCCTAACATACAGTTGCATAACCCTAACATAATCAAACCTAGCAATTATCCTAATCTATCCCTATCACTAATCATGAGTTTATACAAGGCATAACATAACCCTAGCATAACATAACACTAACATGATCTATCCTTGCCATTATCCTAACCTAGCCCTATCTCTAATCAAAAGTCTACACCTGGCATAACTTAAACTAACCTAGCCATAAACCTAACCTCAATTAGTCCTATGCCTAATTATAAATCTATCCCTGACATAACATAACTCTAACATAACCTAGCCTGCTATAAACCTAACTAACACGAGTATAAAAAAGTATGAGGGCAAAATACGGTACAAATCCGTTCTCAATTTCGTCTTTGATCAATGCAAAAATTCAGCCCGAGCAGGTTCCTGTTTTTCCCGTCAACATAATGAGAGATATTTCAAAGATGCAAGCAAAACAATACACATTTTTTGTCAAAGCTCTCCCAAAACACATTTTGGAAGCCTCCGAGGGGAGAAGCCCGGAAGCTTCCGATCAAAACAAATAAAAGGCTCTTCAGATGGAAGAAGATGAGAGAGATGTTCCATCAGGCAGACTCCATGCCAGACCTTTATTAGTCTCTGACTCACCTCAACGCTGCTCACTGGAGCCCAGCAAATAACAGATTAAATGCATGGAGGAATTAGAGAAAAATCTGAATCAAGGCAGATAAACATACACATTAACCATTCATCTAAACCCCTGTTTCCATGTCAGAATCTGAGCATTCTGCTGGGAAGGGATGTTGCAGCTCACTGTGACATTTGGAAAATAGATTAAGGGAATGATATGATTGACGGATTAGTTGATATACAACTCTAAAAAGTTGTTTTATCATATTTTAGTGTTAATGTTACATCACATACTGTGGAATTAAACATATTCTGCCTGGGGAATCATGGAAACTTACAATACACTTAAGGGAGGGGTGCTTAACCCTGTTCCTGGAGATCTACCTACCTGCAGGTTTCAATTACAGTCCATACACACCTGTGTGTAATTATCAAGTGCTGTTCAGGTCCTAATTAATTGGCTTGTGTGTTTGATCATGGTGGGAGTTGAACTCTGTAGGAGGGTAGATCTCAAGTAACAGGGTTTAGCACCCCTAACTTAAGGGATAGTTAACCCACTAAAAATGTAGGCCCAAACCCAATTCTGTTTTTGTACCCCTACCCCTTGGCCCTTGAAACAGAAGATTTACCCCTAAGAAATGGGACAGCACTACAGCACCTGCACACATAATCATATGTCATCGCAATCTCTTGCTTCATATGAGATCTATGATCACGACTGCTGTAGTTATTCCAGTTGTGTTTTTTTTTGGTAATTATCTTCAGGAAATGACTGAAGGCATATATTATGTTATTATAACAATATAATGTGGCAAGATTGTGACTGTAATGTGTATCATATTCATCTATGTAAACACACAAAAAACAACATTAACATGGCAGACACTTTTAAAAGGTCATTCCCAGCCACTAGACTTTTCTGACAGGGTAAGTGTCATCGAGTGTCAGAATGTTGTGGGACTACTATATAGTAGTTATTATTAGGGATTATCGAAAGCAAAATTTAGCAGCTTTTATTTAAGTGTTTGTTTGTTTTTTTTTAAACATGATGGTAGAACATGAACATGGTTATAAATATATATTAAAACATAATATGTTACGTTGTGCTTGTTTGTTGTCAAATTCGTAATAATGACAAAAAATATGAATTTGTGCATCTCCTGACTTCTGTGTGCAGCCATGCTGTCACTGTAGCTGGTGCGTTCTGGGAAATTTTCTTACCCCTTGGGTTCGAGTGTGGTCCTGAAAAATCTAGCCCTTCCCCTTAGCCCTACGTCTTCAGGCTAAAGAGAATTGAGACACTCCTACCCCTCATTTTGCGCATTCACATGTAAGGGTAGGGGTGTCCCAATTCTCTTTAGCTTGAAGGCTAAGGGCTAAGGGGAAGGGCAAGATACTACGGTGGCCGGGAAGTGCAAAATAACATTACAAGGTGTGAAACACTTGTCACTCCTGGTGTGTGATACATTCCACATCACTTCCGGTGTGTGGTACATTCCCTTTCCGTAATGAATCTGCAATTGTAAATTTGTTTCGGGACTTGTAAAAGCGTTTTGTGTCTTGTTGATGTTTTTCTAAAATGTAAATTTGCTTCATCCTGCATAAAATCGTTTTTCCTATGTAATTGTGTCTTATGATAGGTAAAAATGTTTTCCAAAATGTGCATTTGTCTCGAGCTTTGTAAAAGTGTTTCACACTTTGTAATGTTGTTTTGCACTTCCCGGCCACAATAAGATACCCCTCGAAACTGAGATTTTTGTGTGGAAAGAGAAAGGGCTAAGGTGTAGAATTGGGATTGGATCTTAAGCTTGCTTTTTATTTGTTCAGCCTCAGAAAATCAAAGATGTAGGTGATTTTTTTTTCTTTACTTCAGGAGGGTCAGCTGAAGTATTTAAAACTCATGCGTGAAAGGGTTAATTGTATGTGTAAACAATTAACATTTATCATTTGAAAGGGATTGCAAGGTACTTTAAAATTGGTAATTTTATTTAGTTTTATTTAAATGAATAACTTGATGCAGTAAAATAACTGAAACTAAGATAAAATAAAATCTCAGCAATAAACTGCATTCATAAAAATATGCATATTATTTTAAAAATAATTTAAACAATTAAAAAGATTACAGTATGTGATTTATACTCAAACAACATGTTTTTTCATAATATTTTGCAATTATTTTAAATAATAAATAATTATGTATTGTTTTTAGGTACAGAAATACGGATTTGTCACTCCAAAAAAAATAAAAAAATGTGTAGATTCCTATTAACTTCTGTTTTTACCCACAAAATTTGGCATAGGAACAGTAAATGTGACTTCACGTTTTGCAGAGTAACTCATAGATTCACTTGAACAAATGGAGCGACCTGCTTTCCGCTTTCTCGCATATGACTATCATGGAAATTCAAGCAAGTCTAAGCTGTAAGCCAATTTCACCGTGAGCTGAGCTTTAGCTAATTGCATATCTTAAAAGATTAGGGTGATTCATCTAACTTTAACATGAAAATCTAAAACTTACAAAAAAGAAAGATGTCTGTAATAGGTATGCTACATAGAAACACAGTGATTGCTCACATCAGTCTCTGAGTAATTTGTAGATCTCACCCTCCATCAGCTTTTCCACAAGATCGCTCATCTGTAAAAGATGAGTTACGCACACAAACTTTTCCTGAAGGAATTACCTCAAATTAAATTCTGACTGGTTGCATACTAAATAAAATGTGATCATTAGTTACAAATACTTCTCCCCTTTTAGCCAGACAAGAGAGGCCACACATCTTAAATTACAGTATTTTAATGTTACACTTACAATTGAGAGGCCATTTATGCTTTAAGCAGACCTTTTTTCATTGGCTCCAGTTTATTTTTAAATGTATTAATTGATTGAACCTATTTTTAATACCTTAGTACACTTTTATTCAACTGTAAAGTTCTGCACAAATGTACAGTATTTCATTTTCCATTACATAATTTCAGGATGTCTAGTTTGAAGACAGAAACTGTAAATGTTAGCAATGAAACTGTCAGCGTTTGCTGTTTTTGGTTGCGTGTATATTTTGTAAATATATCAACTATTTTAATTAATTAATCTGTACATTGTTGTTTTGTATTAATTTAATATTGATTATTCCGTCTGATTGTGGTTAAGATCTTATCTACATTCACATGCACATAACTCGATTTTGAATAATATACTAACAATTCAATTAAATTCAGTTCATTCATTTAGCTCAACTCAACTCAACTCAACTCAGTTAAATTAAATTAACTGATTTTTGTAACAAATTTTTCCCCTAGGGGATGAAATAAGGCTTTTAAAAATAAAATAAAATAAAATAAAATAAAATAAAATAAAATAAAATAAAATAAAATAAAATAAAATAAAATAAAATAAAATAAAATAAAATAAAATAAAATAAAATAAAATAAAATAATTATTTAAAATAAATTTATAATTTATTAAATAATAAAATTGCACAGTAGTCATCAATGGCTTAAGCACAGTCCAGTCATTCCAGCTATAATTTTGCCTTTTACACCAATTTATACAAATGTCTGTATTGTAAATAATTTAAATATGAGATCCAAAATAATTTATACTTTATTAGGGGATACCTCACGCAAATGAGTTTTTGCACATTGAGATGTCTTAAAATGCAACACATTTACAGTAGTAGTGTAATAGTAAACAAAGGTGGCAATACTATAATAATATAAAACATTTACTAGCAAAACATG